>NW_014580519.1:0-11538 GCF_000485595.1 Priapulus caudatus
GGATAGCAAGTTACCCGATAGTGACAGTGGAGAGAGGCGCACGCAACACGTCCAAATACAGGGATTCGTGTGTCTCGTTCAGTGCAATCGAGATACTACCGCGGGCAACGCCACAGACGCCTACGAGTATCAGCATTCGGGTTCACTGGGGCCGAAAGGAGTTGCTCTTATGATTGGCCACGATAGTACGACGAGTGTCAGTGGCGGTCCTTGTGTAGAGTAAGACGGAGTACGAATGGCCTGTTTATGTCCCGATGAGGGCTGACAGCGTGCAGAGTAGTCGCTGTGCATGACCAGAGCAAACAGCCACCCACCATCGACCAGCATCCGTGACGCGCAGTCGTTCGACAGCGTGATATACGCTGCGCCAGCTTGAAACATCAGCAGCTAACCTGCGCCTCGCCTCACCACTCCTCTTCTTCTCTCCCAGGGCCTCTGCCCTTGAACCCCGTGTGTCACCATCCACACCTCGTACAACGTTAACGTCGATACAACAAGCAAGCAGTAACCGAACAACGAGCAGCCACGTGCTATAGTGGAAAGGGACGCGAGGACGGTCGTGGCACCGGCCAACCTCTCCCACCCTCTCGGCACCGCGATCACGAAGTGAACTGAAGCTCCACGGCGACCGTAGGGTGGATGCAAGAAAGCGGACGATCTCTGACGTTGCTCCCGTGCAGTTCTCAAGATACGCTCAGATGTCTATCTCTCCCGCTGCCATCCCGGCACATATGCGTCGAAGCCGTTGAGCAGCGTGCAGGCACGGTTAGACAGATAATGTAGGTAAAGGAGCCATGACGTAGACAGCTCTTGGAGACGCGGCGATCCCAGATAGAAGTCGGTGTTCTTAATACCGACCACAGCGCCACCTTTAGCGTGAACGCCACTTAGGTGTGAGCGAGGCGTTGGTGTGGGCGCGAGATCCTTATATTCTCGCTCATGCAGGAAACAGATCGCTGCGACGCCTTCTATCCCTGAGGTGAACACAGGCGAGAATCAGCAGCTGATGACCCGTTTAAGGCGCTGGGTGTGAGACGATGTGTGCCATGGTGACGGGCAACACAAGACGCTGGTACAGCGAGAAGAACACTCATGCGTGATGGCCCATCACGATATATCTAACTGCTGTCTACCGATGTGCAGCTGTATGTCACGACGTAGCAGGCCTCTGTTCACGATAATATCAACTGCTGTCACGATGTAGCAGCCTCTGCCACGATGCAGCAGCCTCTGTCCACGATGTAAACAGCCTCTGTCACGCATGTTAACAGGTCTGCACGATATACCAGATCTGTCACATATATCAACCGGGCTATCACGAGTGTGCAGCGCTCTCATCACGATGTAGCAGCCTCTGCACGATGCCCAGCAGCCTCTGGCACGATGCTAACAGCCTCTTCATCGATAAAGCAGCCCTCGCTCACCAATATCATCAACTGCCTATACACGATGTTGCCAGCCTAGAGTGTACACGACCCCGTCAGCAGCCTCTGTCCACAATAGATCAACCTGCTGTCACGACTTGCGTAGCAGCCTCGTAGCCACGAAGCCAGCAGCCTCTGTCACGATTGCTAAAGTT
The DNA here is from genome assembly GCF_000485595.1 of Priapulus caudatus. Classification (NCBI taxonomy): domain Eukaryota; kingdom Metazoa; phylum Priapulida; class Priapulimorpha; order Priapulimorphida; family Priapulidae; genus Priapulus; species Priapulus caudatus. Next base: position 1,580 of record NW_014580519.1, read on the forward strand.
TCTGTCCGAAACTGTAACAGCTCTGTCACGATATAGCGCAGAGTATCTGTCACGATATAACATATTGCTATGCACGAGTAGCATTTCCTTCACGATGTAAACAGCCTCTTGCACGATATAGCAGCCCTCTGGCCCACGAGTATATATCAACTCTATTCAGCCAGACTTGTAGCAGCTTCTGTTAACCGATGTGTAGCCTATGTCACGACTGTAGCCAGCTCTGTCAGCATGTAGCAGCCTCTATCACGATGTAACAGCTTCTGTCACGATTGCTTAGCAGCTCTGTCATCAATGTAAGCTGCCTCTGCACGATGTAACAGCTCTGTCACGAGCCTGTACAAGCTCCTGTCATAATGTAAACAGCTTGTATGTCACACGAGATGCTAGCGCCATATGTCACATGTAAACAGCCTCTGTTTCACCATTAGCGCCGTATTGTCGACGATGTGAGCAGCCTCTGATCATAATGTAAACAGCTTAGTCACGTAGTGTAGCAGCCTCTGTGACGATGCTCAGCCAACTGCCTGTCACGATGTTAGCAACCACTTCCACTACCGTATCAGCCTATTGAAGACCCAGTATACAAATCAGCGAGGAACAGAGTGAGACACGGGGTCCTCTGCTTTCGTCTCGTCCCTTCAACCTAGCGAGCTGACATGTGCTGGGTCTCCCCTCACTAGCAGCCTGACGATGTGCTTGGAAGTGATCTCCCCTCACCTAGCAGCTGACGATGTCGCTGCGTCTCCGCTGTCAATGCATCCGACGCGGGGGGCGTGGCTTAATGCAAAAGATGCAGCCGTGACGCATGCGATCACGCTGTTTAAAAATCAGTATGTGCCGAGAGAGACGAGAAACAGAGAGAGAGGGGGAGAGAGAGAGAGAGAGAAGCGAGAGAGAGAGATGCGCAGGCGAGAGAGAGAAAGGCGGAGAAAGCAGGAAAAGCAAGAAGAGAGAGAGAGAGGAGAGAGAGAAAGCCGAGGAGTAGAGAGAGAGATGAGAAGAGAGATAGAGAGACGAGAGAGCGAGAAGCCAGAGAGAGCAGAGAGGGGGAGGAGAAGAGAGAAGATGAGAATGGAGACGAGAACGATGAGAAAGAGAGAGGGAGAGGGAGAGAGAGAGAGAGAGGGGGGGAGAGAGAGAGGGAGAGATGAAAAAGGGGGAGAGAGAGCGGAGAGGAGAGCGAAGAGAAAGAAAGAGGAGAGAGGAGGAGAGAGAGAGCGAGAGAGCAGAGAGCGAGCAGAGAGAGACGAGAGAGAGAGCGAGAGAGACGAGAGAGAGAGAGGAAGAGAAGAAGAGATGAGCAAGCAGAGGGGGGAGAGGCGGAAGACGAGAGACGAGAGTGAGAGAGAGTGAAGAGGGGGGGAGTAAGAGAGAGGAGCAGAGCGCGAGGAGAGAGAGAGAGAGACGAAGAGAGAGAAGATGCAGAGAGGAAGGAGGAAAGAGAGGGAGAGAGAAAGAGACGAGAGAGAAAAGAGGGAGAGAGAGGAGAGGGAGCGAGGAGAGAGAGGAGAGAGAGGAGAGAGAGAGAGAGAGAGAGAGAGAGAGAAGGAGAACTGCATCACAACTAGCGACAGAGGCCGCCTCCATATTATTACCACAGAGTACTTTCTATACACTCACCGCTCACTCACGCGTGCAGAGCACACACACACACACCACACACACAACACACACACACACACACACACACACACACACACACACCACACACAGACACACACACACACACACACACACACACACACACACACAACCACACGTACATCACACACACAACACACACCACACACACACACACACTACACACACACACCACACACACAACACCACACACACACACACAACACACCACACATATATATGTTTGTCTAATGTGTCGAGCCTGCGAAAAATTTAAAATTGCGCACCTGGATTTTGTCGCTGCTGCATGCGAGCAAGTTTTGGTATGAGTCGGCGACGAACACACGATGAAGTGTGCGCTTAAAAGTAGTTTGAACCGCGCGCGCCGTCCTCTGTGTTTGCGTACAAAATCCCTAAAACCTCCATGATCAGCTCGCAACACAATGCTCACTCACTCACAAACAATGTGAACATGTCGAACTCTACCGAATTTCCGTTCAAATCGGTCCGAATCGTCGAACTTTGATCGTTTTCAATTGGACGAAAATCACCTTCCCAACCCCTAACAGTATCTTAATGTATTTGATACTTTATAGCGTTAGTACTAGGCACTCTGCCTTGCCCGTCCGCCATAATATCTTTGAGTTATCTATTTCGCGTTTCGTGGCTATATTGAACTGTCAGCTCGTCTGATGCAGACAGGCGCGTCATCAGAGAACTGTAGATGTTAGAGTGCCGAGCAAAACATTTTTGTGACGTCATATTGCGTAAGCCTGACGACGTCCACGTGAGAGCAAGCGTAGTGTGAGGGCAAGCAGTCTGCGAGAGGAGCAACGTAGCATTATGCAGCGGCACAGCACGCACGACACGCCACGCACGCACGCACGCACCGCACACACGGCACGCACGCAAGCACGCACTCACGCACGGCAACGCACCACTACGCCACAGCACGCACGCACGCACCACAGCCACGCCCCCCGCACCGCACCACACACGCACGCACCACGCACTACGCGACATACAGCACGCAAGCACGCAAGCACGCACGCACGCCACGCCCAACACGCACGCACGCACGCCACGCACGCACGAACCACACGCCGCGCAAGCCATGCCACCGCACGCAACGCACGCCGCCAAGCACGCACGCCACGCACGCTCGCACGCACTCACACACACACACACACACACACACACCACACACACACACAGCACACACACACACCACACGCACCACCACAGTTCACTCGTCAAACGCCACCGGCATCATAGCTGGTACAAAACAAGACGACGTTTGCGCGGCTTGGCGCGAGATAAAATTGAACGATAGTAATACGTGAATGAACGTATTATTTCGAATCGAGAAATTTCGATAATTAATCCGCAGAACACTTCCTCGTCGCTTTTTCCTTAAGGTATTTCGTTATTTAGTTAGTTATTTACATATAGCTTATATGCTATAATAATATATTATTCTAATATTAGTTATTATTATTATTGATTATTATTATTAATTATTATATTAGTTAATTATTGTACTATATAGCTTATATATATAGTATACATATATATATATATATATATATAATATATATATAGAATTATATATATATATAGTATATATAATATGTATATATATATATATTATATAATAATTGTATATGTATATATATATATTCATATATTATGTATATATTATTGTTCACGGTTCCATGCGTGGATAACCACATACTCAAACTTGGCATCTTTTTGATATCTCCAAATTTATTACTCAACACGTGCGTAGCTACACACGTGCAGGTAAAACTGTAAATACAAAATAATGCACACTAAATATTACGTCGCTCATGTCATGTAATGTTCACTTCATCCAAAGTTATATAACAAAGGTCCAAATTATAAGAAATTAGGCGAGAACCAAGAGACAACACTTACAATGTATGGTGCATCGTGGAAGAAATGCGCGAGCGCACGCGAACGTATAAATACGGCTCAAGCAGCAAAAGGGCCCGCGCCACGCACAACAGACGCTTTGATACCGCGACAAGGAAACCCGCGAGTCACATAACTAAAACATAATGTAAACGAGCCGAACCGCAGCCTAGCTGAACTGCTTAAATACCGCGCAAAACAAGAACTGAACAGTGCTAGAAATACTACAGTATAACACGCTTAACAGAAATGATGAGAAGAAATAACAGTTATTGCCCAACTCCTTTGATAGTGGTTAATGGCATCCAGCTTCACTTACATGAGCCCTGTGTGATGGAGAGATCTCAATACACATGAGGTCAAACATACACCCCTCCCCCGTTTGCATAGCCCAGTATGACGTAGAGAGACCAATGAATACATTTACCATGTAGCTATGGCAAGCCATTCCCTTCAAAACTACAATAGGAAATAGAATTAATGTAACTTTAAATAGAAACAATACTTCTATGAATAGAAAACACACACAGGAATATATAGGTAATGAAAGTCTGAATAGAAACAATACTCAGCAGCTAGGGTCAGACCTTATACAGTATATCGTACTACTACGATCATATATATATATACTAATCGTTATTAATATGCGCGATGATCTGATGATCTCGTTTTGCTGATGTTTACTGATATACAGGTTCCGTCGGGCATGCAGGCAGGCAGGCGGGCGGCCGGTTGAGGGGGCGAGGGGGGATGGCGGCGGCGGTCCACACAACAATAACAACGTCAATGAGGCTTTAATGAGAGCAACGTGAAAGCAACATTGTTGTCGGGTCAACGTCAAAGTCGATCGGCAGACGAAACTCATTGCTCTGGTGCGAGATCAGCTGCAACTTGCGTGGTAACGGTGGAGGGGGGTTCTAAACGGGAGGGATTTATTCGAGCGCAACATTGGAAGCGTTGGCTACTATGGCTCATAAGGTCTATGTCTTCCTGGGTACTGCCGGACACTGCGGCTGCTGTTGTTATCGCTGCTACTAATGTTGCTACTAACTGATGTTATTGTTGCTGACATTATTGATTGTTGATTGTTGATATTATTGATTGTTGTTATTGACAACAGCAGCCGCAGTGACCGGCAGTACCCAGGGAGACATAGAGCATATCAGCATTACTATGTCAAATTGTTGCCCCCCCCGACGGAGTTTGATAAGTTTTTCCGCGGGGTGACGTAAAGTAGAAAGACCGTCCCCCGTCCATTAAACCGCCCCAGCTACGTGGAACTATGGATCTATATCACTGCTATCAATTAAATATACTAGAAAAGGGAGATCTTTCGAAGGATACAAGGTTGCCCATTTTTCAAAACCGCCAAAAAAAAGCTCGTCAAAAATATCCTCCTAATACTCCACTTTCTTTTTCACACCGACGGACTTTGCTCGACTATACTTACTCTGTTCGTACACGTTTTCACACAACTTTATACATCGTGATCTATATGCCGAGGTTTACAATAAAACTGACGAACTTTATATTCTAAGATGCAATAGTATCCCCACAGCATCGCTTGCAAGTGTCTTTTGTTGCTCTGATCGCTGTTATACTGACTCTAGATTACCTCTAACAACAGTGAAGCAATAACACCGTGTGCTTATTGTAATGTAGCCTTTGAAATATTTTGCAACAAAGATGGATACATATTGTTAAGGAGAGCTCGGGGTATAGATGTCCAAATAGACACCAAAATTTTTCTTGCGTTTTTTTTCGAGGGAAGGGTAAGTAGATACTCTTTTTCAATGTAGCGATCTCTGTCACAATGCAGCGACCTGTGTCACAATGTAGCGACCTCTGTCACAATGCAGCGACCTGTGTCACAATGTAGCGACCTCTGTCACAATGCAGGCGACCTCTGTCCAAATGCGTGACGACCTGTGCAACAAGTGTAGCGACCCGTCTGTCACAATGTAGCGAACCTCTGTTACATGTGGCAGCGACCTCTGTGCATCAATGTAGCGACCTTGTCACAATGTAGCGCCACCTCTGTCACAATGCAGCGACACTGTGTCAGCAATATAGGACCTCTGTCAACAATGTAGCCGACCTCTGTCACAAATGTAACGACTTCTGTCACACAATGCAGGCAAACCTCTGAGTGCAACAATGCAGGCGACCTCTGACACAGATGCAGTGACATGGTTCACAATGTAAGGCCAAACCTGTGTCACAAATGCAAGCGACCGTAGGAGCCCACCTCTGTCACAATGCAGCGACCTATGTCACAATGTACGCGTCCTCTGTCAGCAATGTAAGCGACCTCTGTCACAAATGCAGCGACCTCATTCGATAGGTGTGACAGCGTTGCTACCGTCTTAGAGCAGACAAGCGAACAAAGGAGCAAACGTTGCCCCGACGTCATCGTCGCTGTCATGCGTGGCGACGCGACACTTCATTTATACCCCATCCGAACACTAGCTTCTTCTTTTTCTTCTTCTTGTTCCCCTTCTTCATCTTCTTCTTCTCCTTCTTCTTCTTCTTCGTCTTCTCCTTTTCTTCTTCTTCGTCGTCGTTGTCGTCGTCGTCGTCGTCGTCGTCTTCTTCTTCTTCTTCTTCTTCTTCTTCTTCTTCTTCTTCTTCTTCTTCTTCTTCTTCTTCTTCTTCTTCTTCTTCTTCTTCTTTTTTTCCTTCTACTTCTTCTTCTTCTTCGTCTTCTTCTCGGCTCACTACATCACACTCGACCACATAACGAGCTGTTGTGTAGTTTGGTAGAAGGATTCGCACGCTAACGCTCACTCACACGCACCCAGCGCTCACTAGCACCTTGCTTGCGCAGCGATCATACCGACAGACCTTCTGCGCGAATCCAGTCGCAATGTGTATCGATGGGTGTGTTTGAAGTTGCTCCACGACGATGGTGACATGCGTGAAGGGTTTGAGCGATGTAGAGCAAATAGTCGCGGATTGGTGTGATGTTTCCGCCGCCGCCGCCGCCGCTGCCGCATTATATATGATATGCCATCAAACGCTAGCCGCATAGATGCCGTCTGCTAGTGAATTCTCTCGCATGTGCCAAGCTTTGATTGCGTTCCATTTTCTTTTCGTTGATCGATCACGATAAGTTTGTCGAGTGTGAACGTCGTTGTTGTCGCTCTAGCTACTTGGCTCTGCTTTGCGGACAAACCTTTGCGCGAGCACTACCGATTACGACGTCCCATGTAGCAGTCCTATGTCAATCAATCCCGGTGGGCGGGGTTCCGACCCGCGAACTGAGAGGGACCGAGAGCACTTAAATTCGAGGCCCTATGTCTTTAGGTCCATCGCACATCACAGCAATGCGATCGCGTATGTTGCATCCAAGGCGTTACATCTTTACATCTTTAACCGAGCTGTGTAAACAGCTCCACATCATACAGCTTTATATCTTCAACCAAGCTGTAACCAAGCTATAAACAGCTACACATATTTACATATTTAACCGAGCTGTCTAAGCAGCTACACATCATACAGCTTTATATCTTTAACCAAGCTGTAAACAGCTGCACATCTTCCATCTTTACATCTTTAACCAAGCTGTAAACAGCTGCACATCTTCCATCTTTACATCTTTGTATCTTTACATCTTTAACCAAGCTGTGAACAGCTGCACCTCTTACATCTTTACATTTTTACATCTTTAGCCGAGCTGTAAACAGCTGTACATCTTACATCTTTACACTTTTAAGCAAACTGTAAACAGCTGCACATTTTACATATTTTACCTCTTTACAACTTTAACAAAGCTGTAAACAGCTGCACATCTTACATCTTTGCATGTTTAACCGAGCTGTAAATAGCTGCACATCTTAGATCTTTACATCTTTACATCTTTACATCTTTAACCAAGCTGTAAACAGCTGCACATCTTACATCTTTACATCTTTACATCTTTAACCAAGCTGTAAACAGCTGCACATCTTTACATCTTTACATCTTCAACCAAGCTGTAAACAGCTGCACATCTTACATCTTTACATCTTTACATCTTTAACCAAGCTNATCTTTACATCTTACATCTTTTAACGCAAGCTGTAAACATGCTGCAGCATCTTTACGATCTTTACATTCTTCAATCCAAGCTGAAACAGTCTGCACACTTTCATCTTTGCATCTTTACATCTTTAACCAAGCTGTAAACGGCTGCAAATCTTACATCTTTGCATTTTTACATCTTTAACGCAAGCTGTAAACAGCGTGCACATCTTACATCTTTACATCATCTACATTTTAACCAAGGCCGATAAAACAGCTGGCACACTTACATCTTACAATTCCATATCTTCAACCAAACTGTAAACAGTCAGCACATCTTACATCTTACGTCTTTACATCTTAACCAAGCTGTAAACAGCTGGCCACATCTTTACATCTTTAATCTTAACACAAGCTGTAAAACGCTGCACATGCTTTATGTCTTTACATCTCAAAACCAAGCGTAAAACAGCTGCACATCTACATCTTACATCTTACATATTTAACCAAGCTGTAAACAGCTGCAGGCATCTTTACATCTTGTAGCATCTTTAAACCAAGTTGTAAAACAGCTGTCACATCTTTATAATCTTTACACCCTTCAAGCCAAGCTGTAAACAGCATGCACATGCGTACATCTTAACATTTTAGCATATTTAACCAAGCTGTAAACAGCTGCACATCTTTACATCTTTACATCTTTAACCAAGTTGTAAACAGCTGCACATCTTTATATCTTTACATCTTCAACCCAGCTGTAAACAGCTGCACATCTTACATCTTTACATCTTTACATCTTTAACCAAGCTGTAAACAGGTGCACATCTTTACATCTTTGCGTCTTTACATCTTTAGCGAGCTGTAAACAGCTTGCACATCGTTACACTTTAGCATATTTGACATCTTCAACCCAAGCTGATATAAAGCGGCTTACACACATCATATATCTTTATATCTCTACATCTTCAACCAGGCTGTATAAGCAGCTATACATCATACAGCTTTACACCTTATATCTTTATATCTCTACATCTTCAACCAAGCTGTATAAGCGGCTACACATCTTATAACTTTATATCTCTACATCTTCATCCATGCTGTATAAGCAGCTACACATTACACATCTTATTTCTTATATCTTAATAGCTTTACATCTTCAACCAGTCTGTATAAGCGGCTACAAGTCATACAGTTGAATCACCGCGGTAGACGATGATGAGAGACAATCAGATGGCGCTGCTGTCGCTGTACTACTCTGCTCGTGCCCGGTGCACCCACCGACCTCCGACACAGCGACAACCTCCTCTGCGGCAGTGGCGTCCCCTGCGTCGCCGACAACATTGTGCAGTTGTGCGCAGTTGATGACAAACTCTACGAGCAGGCACAATGTGGCGCCACCTAGTCCAGCGCCAAGAACGAGAAACACGTGGTAGAGGCTCCCGACGGTATGAACGTTGGCAGCGACAGCTGGCGGATAAAAACGCAGGCATTGCTCGGCGCTTTCTGGCAACGCGTTCCTGCTCCATTTATTGATGAATCCTCGCTCGCACAACGTCATAATGCCGTAGTTAAGTTGCTCAGTGTAAGGAAAGTGCTTCGGCACGGCGAGGCCGCGGTATCCAGGGTAGAAGTAGACGGGAGCCAGGGTATAGCGGCAATAGCCGTGCTGCTTGTAATCTTTGGCGAAGAATTGGATTGCCTGTGACTCGTCCTTGATGAGAGCGCAGCAACCGTCCGGTATACGGTCGTATGCCTCGTTCAGTGAATCGAATATTACTACGCGGCGCCACAGTCGCCCGAGGTCTGATTCGGGGTCACTGGCGGAAAGAAGTTGCTCTTCTGATTGGCCGCGATAGACGAGCGGTGTCAGTGGACTGGTGGCCGCCTCTTGTATGGATGTAAACGGGTACGAATGGCTGTTTCGTACCGATTGATGGCTGACCAGCGTGGCGGAGTAGGTCGCTGTGATGACCAAAGCAAACAGCCACCACCATCCGACCAGCATCCGTGAAGGCATGTCGTCAGCGTTATACGTGCCACCCTGCTGCAGCACGGATCCCAGCTTGAACATCACGTACCTGCCGCTCGCCTCCACCCAGCTCCTCTCTTCTCTCCCGGGCCCTCTCCCTTGACACCGGGTCCTCCACACCTCGTACAGCGTTAACGTCGCTACACAAGCAAGCAAGTAAGCGAACACGAACAGCCACGTGCTATAGTGGAAAGGAGCGAGTATCGTCAGTGGCGCCACCTCTCCCACTTTCTCGGCGCGGATCACGAAGCTGTAACGGGACTCGGCGAGTGGATGCAGAAAACTGACGGATTTCTGACGTTGCTCCGTGATTCTCAGATACGCTGCAATGTCTATCTCTCCTGCTGCCATTCCGGCGACTATGCCGTCGAAG
>NW_014580519.1:12284-16582 GCF_000485595.1 Priapulus caudatus
AGCTGACGATGTTCTGTCTCTACCCTCTCCTAGCAGCTGACGATGTGCTGTGTCTCCCCTCACCTAGCAGCTGACGATGTGCTGTGTCTCCCCTCACTTAGCAGCTAACTATGTGCTGTGTCTACCCTCTCCTAGCAGCTGACGATGTGCTGTGTCTCCCCTCTCCTAGCAGCTGACGATGTGCTGTGTCTCCTCTCACCTAGCAGCTGACGATGTGCTGTGTCTCCTCTCCCCTAGCAGCTGACGATGTGCTGTGTCTACCCTCTCCTAGCAGCTGACGATGTGCTGTGTCTACCCTCTCCTAGCAGCTGACGATGTGCGGTGTCTTCCCTCACCTAGCAGCTGACGATGTGCTGTGTCTCCCCTCACCTAGCAGCTGACGATGTGCTGTGTCTCCCTTCACCTGGCAGCTGACGATGTGCTGTGTCTACCCTCTCCTAGCAGCTGACGATGTGCTGTGTCTACCCTCTCCTAGCAGCTGACGATGTGCTGTGTCTCCTCTCACCTAGCAGCTGACGATGTGCTGTGTCTCCCCTGTGAATGCATCCGACGCGGGGGGCGTGGCTTTATGTAGAGATATTGCCGTGACGCATGCGATGACGCTGTTTAAAATCAGTATTTGCGAGAGAGAGAGAGATAAAGAGAGAAAGAGAAAGAACGAGAGAGAGAGAGAAAGCGCGCACGCGAGAGAGAGAGAGCGCATGCGAGAGAGAGAGAGGGAGAGAGAGAGAGGAGGAGAGAGAGCGAGAGAGAGAGAAGGGGAGAGAGAGGGGGGAGAGGAGGAGGAGGNCCTCTGTTACGATGTAGCAGCCTCTGTCACGATGTAGCGGCCTCTGTCACGATGTAGCGGCCTCTATCACGATGTAACAGCTTCTGTCACGATGTAGCAGCTTCTGTCACAATGTAGCAGCCTCTGTCACTATGTAACAGCCTCTGTCACGATGTAGCGGCCTATGTGACGATGTAGTAGCCTCTGTAACGATATAGCAACTGCTGTCACGATTTAGCAACCACTGCCACTACGTATCAGCCTATGAAGAGCCACTATACAAATCAGCCAGGAAGAGTAAGACACGGGGTGTGCTCTGCTTTCGTCTCTCTCCTCACCTAGCAGCTGACGATGTGCTGTGCCTCCCCTCACCTAGCAGCTGACGATGTGCTGTGTCTCCCCTCACCTAGCAGCTGACGATGTGCTGTGTCTCCACTCACCTAGCAGCTGACGATATGCTGTGTCTCTCCTTACCTAGCAGCTGATGATGTGCTGTGTCTCTCCTTACCTAGCAGCTGATGATGTGCTGTGTCTCTCCTCACCTAGCAGCTGACGATGTGCTGTGTCTCTCCTCACCTAGCAGCTGACGATGTGCTGTGCCTCCCCTCACCTAGCAGCTGACGATGTGCTGTGTCTCCCCTCACCTAGCAGCTGACGATGTGATGTGTCTCCCCTCACCCAGCAGCTGACGATGTGCTGATCGTCTTGTCTCCCTTCACCTAGCATCTGACGATGGCTGTGTCCTCCTCCTCACCTAGCAGTTGACGAGTGCTTGTGTCTGCGCCCTCCCTACAGCTGACGATTGCTGGTCCCGCCTCACCTACCACTGACGACTGTGCTGTGTCCCCCTTCACCTAGCTAGCTCGAACGATGTGCTTTGTGTCTGTCCGCTTCACCTAGCAGCTGAGATGTGCTGTGGTCTCCCCTCAACCTAGCAGCTGACAGATGTGCTGTGTCTCCCCTTCACCTCAAGCAGGCTGACGAAATGTGCTGTGCTCCTTCACCTAGCAGCTGACGAGTGCTGTGTCTCCCTTACCTAGGCAGCTGACGATGTGCTGTGTCTCCCCCTCACCTTAGCCGCACTTAGACGATGTGCTTTGTCTCCCCTGTCAAATGCAGATTGTGCCGACGCGCGGAGGCGTGGCTTAATGCAGAAGAGCTCGTCGTGACGTATCGGCATTCACGTCTGTTTATATCATGAGTTCGGCGAGGTGCAGTAATGTGGCGAGGGAGACGCAAAGAGGATAAAGGAGAGAGAGATAGAGAGGGACGAGCGAGAGACGAGAGAAAGTAGAGAGATGGAGGGAGAAAGAGAGAAGAGTAGAGAGCGAGAGGAGAGAGAGGGAAGATGAGAGAGAGACATGAGAGAGAACGCGCAGATGAAAGAAAGAGACAGTGAGAGAGAGGGGGAGAGAGCAGAGAGAGAGAGAGGGCAGAACACGAGGAGATGAGAGATGCGGCGACGAAGAGAGAGGAGAAAGAGAACAGAAGAGAGAGAGAGAGATAGAGAGAGAGAGATATATATATACAGAGAAATAGATCAAGAGAAGATAGAGAAGAGAAAGAGTAGAGAGAGATTAGGTAAGCAAGAAGAGGAGAGAGAGAGAGGCGAAAGAGCGGAGAGCGAGAGAGAGAGGAGCGAGAAAGAGCGAGCGAGAGAGAGAGATGAGAGAGCAAAGACGAGAGAGAGAGAGAAAGGAGAAAATGCATCACAGCTGGAACGGCAGGGTTCCGCCTGCCGCATATAATAGACGTATACACCAGTACGTATATTATTATATCAGTTCGCGTGTGTCAGGTAAATTGTGTGCGAGAGAGAGAGAAAGAGATAAAGAGAGAGAGAGAGGGTGATGATAGAGAGCGAGCGAGAGCGAGAGCCGCGCAGCGAGCGCGAGACGAGAGAGAGGTGAGGAGAAGAGAGAGAGAGGAGAGAGAGTGAAGAGAGAGAGGAGAAGAGATCGTAGAGAGAGAGAGAGAGAGAGAGAGAAGAGACGAGAGGAGAGGAGAAAGTAACGAGAGAGAGAGAGCGCGGCGCGAGAGAGAGAGAGAGAGAGAGAGGGATGGGAGAACGTAGAGAGAGGGAGAGAGAGTGGACGAGAGAGAAGGTGAGAGAGAATCGTCGAGAGAGGAGAGATGGAAAGAGAGAGAGGGAGAGAGAGAGGGATAGAGACAGGAAGAGAGAGGAAGAGAAGAAAGAGAGGGGAGAAAGAGAGCGATGAGAGAGAGAAGGGGAGAGAGAGAGGAGAGAGAGGAGGGACGAGAAGCAAGAAGAGAGAGAGAGGGGGTGAGAGAAAGAGGGAGAAGAAGAGAGAGGGAGAGGAGAGGGACGAGAGAGAGAGAGAGAGGGAGAGAGGAGAGCGCAGACGAGAAGAGAAGAGGAGCGAGCGAAGATGAGAGACGCGAGAGAGAGAGAGTAGGGAGAGAGAGAGAGTAGAGAGGAGAAGGAGAGAAAGAGAAAGAGAGGAGAGAGAGAGAGAAAGGGGAGAAAGAGAGAGGGAGTAAGAGAGAAAGAGAGCGGATAGAGCAGCGAGAGAGAGATGAGAGGGAGTAGAGAAAGGCCGGCGAGAGAGAGAGACAGAAGGGAGAAGAGAGAGAGCGACGAGAGTAGAGACGGGGGAAGAGAGAGAGGCGAGAGAGAGAAAGAAAGAGAGAAGAAGATAGATAAGTATTAGAGAGAGAGAGATAGAAGAGCCGGCGCCGCAGCGAGAAGAGACAGAGAGGTGAAGAGAGACAGGAGGGAGAGAGAGGAGGGATAGAGAGAGAGGTAGGGAGAGACAGAGGAGAGAGACATGAGGATAGAGACGAGAGATGTAGTGGAGAGAGAGCGAGAAGATAGAGAGGAATAGGACGAGAGAAAGAGAGAGTCAGAGGAGCGCGAAAGAGAGAGAGAGAGAACGAGATAAGAAGAGAGAGAGGAAGGATAAAAGAAGGGGAGAGAGAGCGAGATAAGAGAGAGAGAGAGAGAGAGAGAAGAGAGAGAGCTGAAGGGGAGAGAGGAGCGAGAGCAGAGCGAGAGAGAGAGAGAGCGAGTGGGATAGAGAGGGAAGAGATGAAGAGAGGGAGAGAGGGTGAGAGAGAGAGAGGAAGAGTAAGAGCGAAGAGGCAGAGATGATGGTAGAAAAGGGATAAGAGAGAGAGGGAGAAGAGAAGAAGGGCAAGAGAGCGAGAGAAAGAAGAGACAGATGAGAGAGAGAGAGAGACGGGAGGGGGGGGAGAGAAGAGAGAGAGGGATAGCGAGAGGAGAGAAGAGAAGAAGCGAAGATAGTAGAGAGAGAGCATGAGAAAGAAAGAAAGAAGCAGTATAGAGAGAGAAGAGAGAAGAGAGATAGATAGAGAGACGAGAGAGAGAGAGGAGAAGAGAGAGAAGAGAAGATAGATAGATAGAGAGAGAGAGAGAGGATAGAGAGAGAGAGAGAGAGATAGACTATAGAGAGATAATTATATAGTATATAGTAAATATAGATAGAGAGAGAGAGAGATACGAGCAGAGGAAAAGATAGCAAAGGAGCAAGGAGGGAGAGAGAGCGAG
>NW_014580520.1:0-14489 GCF_000485595.1 Priapulus caudatus
CCTCCGCCGTCGGCTCGTTCTCTTGATCCTGTCTCTCTCTATTTCTCTTGTCCTCACTCGTCTTTCTCTTATGCACTCGTCTCATCAGTCTCTCCTCGTCTCCGTCTCTCGTCTCTCCTCTGCGAGGTCTCTGTCACTCGGTCTCGCGGGAGCCGCCGTCGGGTCGAGGCGTCTCTCACGTCTCGGTCCTCCTCTCTCTTCTTGTGCCTCCTGCGCTGGACCGGAGTGGGCCCAGCGTCTACCCTTGCCCGTCGGCGTACGTCCGATATCTCGTCTCTCGTCTTTCCTCTCTCGCTGGGTCGGACTCCGGCGTGACACTGCAGCCTGCTTTTAGCAGATAAACAAAAGAAGATTCCTTAAACAATTGCCCTCATTCTCTCTCATTGCACAACGCCATTAACTACGAAATATCTTAAAAAATAAATCTGCTGCTGATATTTGCATGAAACATATTTCGCGACTGCTATTTCAATTCGGATGGGCCATTACCGTTGCCCGCTTGCCTCGCTGGCTTCGTTTGAAGTCGTTGCAAGGCTGAGTGGGCATTTGAGGCTAGGGCAGTTCGTTGCAAAGCATAGGGTGGTTAATCTTGAAGACCAGAAAGGTTAGAGCATTGAGACTACAGCAGTATACGTCTAAGAGATGTGTGAGGTGCGAGGGAGATTCTAGGAAGTAAGGTGCGGAGAATTAGCGGTAGCAGATGCCTCGAATATTCAGAATAACGTGTGAGCTACAACAGTAGAGACAAAAAGAGAAAGGGGAGAGGGAAGGGAGAACAGTTGGAAAGGAAAATGTGATAATGAGGGTATTAGGTGCATTATAGGAGAGGAAAGGCAGAAAGGCAGCAGGAGAAAGCGAAGAGAGAGAGAGAGGGAGAGAGAGAGAGAGAGAGCGGGGGAAGACAAGCAGTAACAGAATGATGATATGTAGTCACAGCAAGAGACCAGTGCAGCGGTGCGAAGTACGTTTACAGAGGAGTTTGTGCCAGGGCAGATGTGAAACTGAGGGCATGTACACACGCACTCGTAAACACGCGTGACGAGCACGTACACGTACACACACGTACGACGTACACACGGTACAGAGCGCTGATGGGCGGGATCGCCATGGTGGCCACGATACACACAGCCCATGCTACACAGGGACGTGCCGGTGACACTGGCCACACAGGGGTACATCGGCAGCGTGCCTGGCGCCGGACGAGGCACAGCGTGCAACACGCTGACGTACCCGTTACGGACGATGCACATGTCGACAGTCGGTACACGCGCACGTACATACCACGACGGTACACACACAGCACACGTGTACACACGGTACACGTACAGGGGGGAAGCCAACAGCGACACAAGCGGTATACGTACGCAGTAGGCGTGAGTACAGTGCACTACAGACGTGACACGCAATACAGCACGGACGACGGGGCAGTCTCGGAGCTTACACGTCACACGCACACGTTGCGAGCACACTACCGGTACACACACGTACACGTACGACACAGCACCGTACATACGCATCACGTACACACGCAGGCACGTGTAGCACACAGTAGCACGTACACACACGTCGCGTACACGCAAGTACACACGTACCCGTCACCACGCAAGTACCCGTACACGTAACAGCAAACGCACGGACGTGCACAGCACGCGAGTGCCACACGTACACGATCAGCGCACACGTACACGCACGTACATGCACCGCACACGGTAACTCACGCACACGTGTACACACGTACACGTACACACAGCGTACACCGTACACGCACACGTACACCACGTACAGCGTAGCACACGCCGACACGTACAGCACGCACACGTGCACACACGTACACGTACACACACCGTACAGCCAGCGTACACACCACACGTAGCACACACGTACACGTACACACATCGTAGAAGCAGCCGACGTACACACGTTATAACGGGTACCCGGTTTTCCTCTCCTTCCCTCGCCATCAGCTGCGCCTCCCTCACACTCTCTCGCGCTCATCTCTCTTCACGCCGATGCTATCGTATTGCACCGAGCTCATCTCTCTCGCCCCTCTGCTCTCCTCTGCTCCCTCTCTCACCTCTCTGCTCACAGATGCTTTCTCTTTTCCACATCGGATCTTTGCAGCACGCGCCAGTATTTTTTTCGCTCACGGCGCCGTCCTACGCATCGTTAGCGCGCGCGGAACTGCGTCGCTCGGACTTCATCCCCTTTTCACAGCAGCAGCATGCAAGCAGCACAGCAGCAGGAGCAGCCGCGGCGAGCCAGCACGCAGTAGCAGCCAGCAGCAGTAGGCAGGCAGCGCAGCGGCGGGCGGCGGCAGCAGCAGCAGCAAGCAGCCGTAGCAGCGAGCAGCAGCGACATCAGCAGCGGCAGCAGCAAGCAGTAAAGTGAGCAGCAGCATGATCAGGCATCGATGCAGTAGCACACCCGAGGCTCCAGTAGCAGGCAGCAGCAGCAGGAGTATGTAGCAGCAGCAGCAGGGCGGCGATAGCAAGCAGCATGCAGCAGCAGCGTAGCAGCAAGCAGCAGCAGCAGCACGTAGTGTTAGCAGGCAGCATCATCAGCCGCCATCATCAGTAGCACACCAGCTCGCCAGCAGCACGGCAGCCAGCAGCAGGCGAGCAGTAAGATAGCAGGCAGCAGCAGGGCGGCGATAGCAGCGCAAGCAGCAGCAGCAGGCAGCAGCAATCATCAGCATCATCAGTAGCACCACCAGGCTCCAGCAGGGCAGGCAGCAGCAGCAGCAGTAGTAGGCAGTTAGCATCATCAGCAATCATCGGTAGCACCACCGACCATCCACCACCACCCCGCAGGCAGCAGCTAGCATCATCGGTAGGGCTACCAGCAGCAGCAGCAGCAGCAGCAGGCATTCGTAGCACCACCCACCACCAGCAGCAGCAGCAGCACAGCATGCATCGTCAGCTACCGACCACAGCAGCAGCAGCAGCAGCATGCATCGGTGAGCACCACCGCCGCAGCAGCAGCAGCAGCAGCGGCGTGCACATCGGTAGCACCACCGCAGCAGCAGCGCGCAGCATCAGTCGGTAGCCACAGCGGCAGCAGCAGCAGCAGCAGCAGGCGGCAGCATCATCGTAGCACCAGCGCAGGCGGCTGGGCGCAGCGGCAAGTGGCAGCGGAGATAAATCCAATGCGACAATGTCCGTACGACTGCGGTCTGTGGGTGAGCGCTGATTGTCTAACGAGCTGTGTTTGTAGTGCGCAACGAGCTGTATAGTAAGTCACAAGGGAGACGCGAGTTCGGCTCGCTCCACAGAGAGGGAAAGTTGGAGCGAGAGAGGAAAGGACGCGAGAGACTAAAGGAGGCGAGTAAAATACAGGGGTGAGAGGAAGGGAGAGGAGCAGAGGAAGGACACGAGAGACTAAAGGATCGAGATAAAATACAAGGGTGAGAGAAGCGGGAAGGAGAGAGGAAGGACGCGAGAGAGTAAAAGGAGCGAGAAAAAAACAGGGTGAGAGAAGAGAAGAGAGAGTAAGGACCACGAAGAGAGTAAAGGAGGCGAGAAAAGGACAGGGGTGAGAGAAGGGGGAGGAGAAGAGAAGGAGACGAGAGAGTAAAGGAGCGCGAAAAAAACAGGGTGAGAGAAGGGGAGGATGAGAGGAAGGACACGAGAGAGTAAGGAGCGCGAAAAAAAACAGGGTGAGAGAAGGGGGAGGAGAGAGGAAGGACACGAGAGAGTAAAGAAACGAGAAAAAGACAGGGTGAGAGAAGGGGAGGAGAGAGGAAGGACACGAGAGAGTAAAGAGCGAAGAAAAGACAGGGTGAGAGAAGGGAAGAGAGAGGAAGGACACGAGAGAGTAGGAGCGCGAAAAAAGGGTGAGAGAAGGGGGAGGAGAGAGGAAGGACACGAGAGAGTAAAGGAGCGAGAAAAAGACAGGGTGAGAGAAGGGGGAGGAGAGAGGAAGGACAGCGAGAGCTAAAAGCGAGCGCAGAAAAAGACAGGGTGAGGAGAAGGGGAAGAGGAGAGAGGAAGGAGACACGAGAGAGTAAGGAACGCGAAAAAGACAAGGGTGAGAGAAGAAGGAAGAGAGAGAAGGAGCGCGAGACAGTAAAGAAACAGGGGCGCGACGGAAAAAGACAGTGTGCGAGAAGAAGGAAAGAGAGGAAAGACGCGAGAGAGTAATAAAGCGAGAAAAGACAGGGTGGGAGAAGGGAAGGAAGAGGAAGGACACCCCGAGAGAGTAAAGAGCGAGAAAAAGACAGGGTGAGAGAAGAAAGGAAGAGAGAGGAAGGACGCGAGAGAGTAAAAGAAACGAGAAAAAGCCAGGGTGGGAGAAAGGGGAGGAGAGAGAAGGACACGAGAGATAAGAAGCGAGAAAAAGACAGGGGTCGAGAGAAGAAGGAAGAGAGAGGAAGGACGCGAGAGAGTAAAGAAACGAGAAAAGCCCAGGGTGGGAGAAAGGGGAGAGAGAGGAAGGACACGAGAGAGATAAAGAAGCGAGAAAAAGACAGGGTGAGAGAAGAAGGGAGAGAGAGGAAGGGACGCGAGACGAGTAAAGAAGAACGCCCGAAAAAAGACAGGGTGGGAGAAGAAGGAAAGAGAGAAGGGCGCGAGAGAGTAAAGAAGCGAGAAAAACACAGGTGGGAGAAGGGGGGAGGAGAGAGGAAGGACACGAGAGAGTAAAGGAGCGAGAAAAAAACAGGGTGGGAGAAGAAGGAAGAGAGAGGAAGGACGCGAGAGAGTAAAGAAACGAGAAAAAGCAGGTGAGAGAAGTAAGGAAGAGAGAGAAGACGCGAGAGAGTAAAGGAGCGAGAAAAAGACAGGGTGGGAAGAAAAGGACGAGAGAGCACGGACGCGAGAGAGTAAGAGCGAGAAAAGACAGGGTGGGAGATAGGGGAAGGAGAGAGGAAGGAGCACGAGAGAGTAAAGAAGCGAGAACCAAAGGACTAGGGTGGGAGAAGGGGAACGAGAGAGGAAGGACACGAGAGAGTAAAGAAAACGAGAAAAAGCACAGGGTGGGAGAGAGGGGGAGGAAGAGAGGAAGGAACACGAGAGAGTAAAGAACGAGAAAAGAGACAGGGTGGGAGAAGGGGAAGGAAGAGAGGAAGGACACGAGAGAGTAAGAGAAACGAGAAAAAGACAGGGTGGAGAAGAAGGAGATAGAGGTAAGGACGCGAGAGGTAAAGGAGCGAGAAAAAGACAAGGGTGGGAGAGAGGGGAAGGAGAGAAGGACACGAGCGAGTAAGGAGCGAGAAAAAGACAGGGTGGGAGAAGAGGAAGAGAGAGGAAGGACGCGAAGAGACTAAAACGGAGCGTCGGCGAAAAAAACAGGGTGGGAAGAGGGGGAGGAGAGAGGAAGGACGCGAGAGAGTAAAGAACGCGAGAAAAAGACAGGTGAGAGAAGAAAAGGAAGAGAGAGGAGGACGCGAGAGAGTACAGGAACAGAAAAAGACAGGGTGGTGAGAAGAAGGAAAGAGAGAGGAAAGGACGCGAGAGAGTAAAGAAGCGAGAAACGACAGCGGTGGGAAGAAGGGAAGGAGCAGAGTGAAGGACACGAGAGAAGTAAAGGAGCGAGAAAAAAACAGGGTGGGAGAAGAAGGAGATGAGAAGGAAGGAAGCGACGAGAGGAGTAAAGGAGCGAGAAAAAGACAGGAGTGGGAGAAGGGAAAGGGAGAGAGGAAGGACACGAGAGAGTAAAAGAAACGAGAAAAAGCAGGTGAGAGGAGAGGGGAGGAGAGAGGAAGGACACAGAGGACGTAAAGAAGCGAGAAAAAGACAGGGTGGGAGAAGGGGAAGGAGAGAGGAAAGGACACGAGAGAGTAAAGAAACGAAGAAAAAGACAGGGTGGCGAGAAGGGGAGGAGAGAGGAGGACACGAGAGAGTACAAGAAACGAGAAAAAGACAGGGTGGAAGACAGGGGAAGGACAGGAAGGACACGAGAGAGTAAAGGAGCGAGAAAAGACAGGGTGGAGAAGAAGAAGAGAGAAGGAAAGGACGCGAGAGATAAAGAAGGCGAGAAATAAGACAGGGTGGAGAAGGGGAAAGGAGAGAGGAAGGACACGAGAGAGGTATAGGAGCGAGAAAAAAACAGGTGGGAGAAGAAGGAAGAGAGAAGGAAGGACGCGGAGAGAGTAAAGAAGCGAGAAAAAGACAGGTGAGAGAAGAAGGAAGAGAGAGAAGGACACGAGAGGCAGTAAAAGAGCGAGAAAAAAGCACAGTGTGGAGAGAAGGAAGAGAGAGGAAGGACCGCAGAGAGAGTAAACGCGGCGAAAGAACGAGGGTGGGAGAAGAAGGAGAGAGAGAGGAGAGAACACGGAGAACGAGGTAAGAGAAGCGGGGAAAAAGACCAGGGAGTGGCGACGAAGGGGAAGCAGAGAGGAAGGTACACGAGAGAGTAAAGGGAAGGCTGATGAAAGCACAAGACACGGCGTGAGCGAAAGAAGTTGGGGGTGCGATGGAAGGAGGGGGGGTGGGAGCGGAGTCGGGGAGAAATGAGTGCGGGGGGAACGGTAGTAGGGGAGAGTAGAGGGGTAGATGTCGAGTTGAGGTAGCGCGGTGGGAGATAGGGGCAGCCGAACGGGGAGAGGGATACGTGAAACTGCGGACAAGCCGGAGGAGAGAAGTAAAGGGCAACCAGGTGTGCGAGAGAAAAGAGAACAGGGTGAGAAGGATAGAGCGGAGTGGAAAGGAGGCAGACGTGGAGAGGATCGCGGAAGTAGGGGGAAGCTGTCTAGCGCGCGAGGAGAGAGAGAGGAGGAGGTAAGCAGGACAGGAAAAAGAACGGAATGGGTGAGATGGAGAGAGGGGAAGGGAGACGCAGTAAGGGGGGGAGCGACGGAGACAGGTCATAAGAGGGATGGGAGCAACAGGAGAGGTGGTAAGAGGGCAGGGGCGAACGCGGTATATAGAGGGGAGAGGTCAGGAGGGAGAGGGTGAAGTGAGCCAGAGAGAGTGGTGAGGCAGGTGGACTGGAGCGGGGATCGGAGGTACGCTACGAAGGAAATGATGTGGTGTGCGTGAGTGGATGGAGGGAAAGGGAGCCGATGCAGGGAGAAGCTGGAGTATAGGAGCGCGAGGTAGACGGCGAAGAGGGAAACGTCAGAGAGGGTGGGAGAGAAGAGACGAAGAGGGAAGAGAGAAGCGGGATCGCTGGGGCGCAAGCAGTCGGCGGAGAGTGGAACGAAGGCAGTAAGAGGAGCTAGAGAAGAATGAGCGAAGAGCAGAGGGTGATGGGGATAAGGTGGGATAGGAGAGAGAGCGGGTTAAGGGACACGAATGGAGTGTAAAGAGGGAGCGAGAAAAAGACAGGGTGGGAGAGAAGGAAGAGAGAGGGAAGGACGCGAGCCAGCAGACTAAAGGAGGCGAGTAGAAAGGACAGGGTGGGGCAGGAAAAAGGGAAGGGAGAAGCAGAATAGGACACGAGCGAGTAAGGAGCGAGAAAACAGAGCGGGTGAGAAGAAGGGAAACGGAGAGAGGAAGGACACGAGAGAGTAAAGGAGCGAGAAACAACGACAGGGTGAAAGAAGGGAAGGAGAGAGAGATGGACACGAGAGAGTAAAGGACGCGAGAAAGAGACAGGGTGGGAGGAAGAAAGAAGAGAGAGGAAGGCACGCGTGAGATGAGTAAAGGGAGCGGAGAATACAAGAGCAAGGGTGGGAAGAAGTAGAGGAAGAGAGAGGAAGGAACACGAGAAGACCTAAAAGGAGCAGAAAAGACAGGGTGAGAGAAAAGGAAGAGACGAGGAGGACCGCGAGAGACTAAAGAGCGAGAAAAAGACAGGTGGAGAAAGAAGGAAGAGAGGAAGGACGCGAGAGACTAAAGGAGCGCGAAAAAACAGGTGGGAGAAGGAGGAGAGAGGAAGGACAGAGAGACTAAAGAGCAGGAAAAAGACAGGGTGAGACGAAGGGGGTAGGGAGAGGAAGGACACGAGAGAGTAAAGGAGCGAGAAAAAGACAGGGTGAGAGAAAGGGGAAGGAGAGAGAGGAAGGACACGAGAGAGTAAAGGAGCGAGAAAAAGAGACAGGTGAGAGAAGGGGAAGGAGAGAGGAGGGACGCGAGAGGATCTAAAGGAGGCGAGAAAGCAGGTGAGAGAAGAAAGGAAGAGAGAGGAAGGACGCCGAGAGAGTAAAGAAAGCGAGAAAAAGACAGGTGAAAGAAAGGGAAAGGAGAAGAGAAAGGACGCGAGAGAGTAAAGGAGCGAGAAAAAGAGCAGGGTGAAAGAAAGGGAAAGGGAGAAGAGGAAGGACACAGAGAAGTAAGAGAGCGCGACAAAAAACAGGGTGAGAGAAGGGGAGGGGAGAGAGGAAGGTACACGAGAGAGTAGAAGGAGCCGAAAAAGACCAGGGTGGAGAGATAGGGGAAGGAGAGAGGAGAGGACACGAGAGAGTAAAGGAGCGCGAAAAAGACATTGTGAGAGCAAGGCGGAGGAGAGAGGAAGGACACGAGAGAGTACACGGAGCGCAGAGGATGAGGGGGCAAGGAGAGAAGGAAGGACACGAGAGAGTAAAGGACGCGAAAAGACCCAGGGCTGAGAGAGGCGGGAAGGAGAGAGGAAAGGACACGAGAAGAGTAAAGAGCGCGAAAAAGACAGAGTGAGCGAAGGGGACGCGAGAGAGCGAAGCGGAAGGAGTATTAACGCGGAAAAAGACAGGGTGGGAGAAGGGGAAGGAGAGAGGAAGGATACACGAGTGAGCCAAGGAGCGCCGAAAAAGGGACAGGTGAGAAAGGGGAAGGAGAAAGAGGAAGGAACGAGAGAGTAAGGAGCGCGAAAAAAAAAGGGTGGGAGAAGGGGAGGGAGAGAAGAAAGGACACGAGTGGTAAAGGAGCGGCGAAAGGACAGGGTGGGAGAAGGGGAAGGAGAGAGGAAGGACACGAGAGGAGTAAAGGAAGCGCGAAAAGGACAGGGTGAGAGAAGGGGACAGGAGAGAGGAAAGGAACAGAGAGAGATAAAGGAGCGAGAGAAAACAGGGTGAGGAGAAAGGGGAAGAGAGAGAAGGACACGAGAAAGAGAAAGAGCGAGAAAAATACAGGGTAGGGAGAAGGGTTAAGGAGAGAGGAAGGACACGAGAGAGTAAAGAGGCGAGAAAATAAAACAGGGTGAGAAAAGAAGGAAGAGAGAGGAAGACGCGAGAGACTAAAGGAGCGAGAAAAAGACAAGGGTGAAGAAGGGAAGGAGAGAGGAAGGAACGAGAGAGTAAAGGAACGAGAAAAGACAGGTGAAAGAAGGGGAAGGAGAGAGGAAGGAGACGAGAGAGTAAAGAAGCGAGAAAAACAGGGTGGGAGAAGAAGGAAGGAGAGGAAGGAGGGCGAGTAACTAAAGGAGCGAGACAAAGACAGGGTGAGAAGAAGGGGAAGGAAGGGAAGGACGCGAGAGAGTAAAGGAACGAGAAAAAAAGACAGGGTGAGAAGAAGGGGAGAGAGAGGAAGGACACGAGAGAGTAAGGAGCGCGAAAACAAACAGGGTGGGAGAGAAAGGAAGAGAGAGGAAGACGCGAGAGACTAAACGGAGGCGGAAAATAACAGGGTGAGAGAAGAAGGAAAGAGAGAGGAAGGACACGAGAGACTAAAGGAGCAAGAAAAATACAGGGTGGGAGAAGAAGGACAGAGAGAGGAAGGACCGAGAGACTAAAGGAGCGAGAAAACAGGGTGAGAGACAAGGGAAGGCGTAAGAGGAAGGACGCGAGAGAGCAAAGGAACGAGAAAAAAGACAGGGTGAGCAGAAGGGAAGGAGAGAGAAGGACACGGAGAGTAAAGGAGCGCGAGAGAAAGCGAGTGAGGAGAGAGAGAGAGAGGAAGGACGCGAGAGACTATAAGGCGAGAAAAAGACAGGGTGGGAGAAAGAAGGAAGAGAGAGGAAGGACACGAGAGAGTAAAGAGCGAGAATAAGACAGGGTGAGAGAAAGGGGAAGGAGAGAGGAAGGACACGAGAGAGTAAAGAAGCGCGCCAAAGACAGGGTGAAAGAAGGAAAGGAGAGAGGAAGGACACGAGAGAGATAAGAGCGCGAAAAAAAAACAGGGTTGGAGAGAGGGGGAGGGGGAGAGAGGAAGGACACGAGAGAGTAAAAGGACGCGAAAAGACAGGTGAGAGAAGGGATCGGAGAGAGGGAACGACACGAGAGAGTAAAGAGCGTCGAAATAAGACAGGGTGAGAGAAGGGGAAGGAGAGAGGAAGGACACGAGAGAGTAAAGGAGCGAGAAAAAGACAGGGTGAGAGAAGGGGAAGGAGAGAGGAAGGACACGAGAGAGTAAAGAGCGGAAAAAGACAGGGTGAGAGAAGGGGGAGGAGAGAGAAAGGACACGAGAGAGTAAAGGAGCGAGAAAAAGACAGGGTGAGAGAAGGGGGAGGAGAGAGGAAGGAGACGAGAGAGTAAAAGAAACGAGAAAAAGACAGGGTGGAGACGGGAAGGAGAGAGGAAAGGACAACGAGTGAGTAAAGGAGCGCGAAAAGGACGGCGTGAGCAGAGGGGAGGAGAGAGGAAGGACACGAGAGAGTAAAAGGAGCGCGAAAAAAACAGGTGGAGAAGGGAGGGAGAGAGAAAGGCACGAGAGAGTAAAGGAGCGAGAAAAAGACAGGGTGAGAGAAGGGGAAGGAGAGAGGAAGGACACGAGAGAGTAAAGGAGCGAGAAAAAGACAGGGTGAAGAGAAGGCGGGAAGGAGAGAGGAAGGACACGAGAGCCGTAAAGGAGGCGAGAAAAAACAGTGGTGAGAGAAAGGGGAAGGAGAGAGGAAGGAACCCGAGAGAGTCCAAGGAGCGAGAAAAATAGAAGGTGGGAGAAAGGGGAAGGAGAGAGGAAGGTCACCAGAGAGTAAGGAGCGAGAAAAATACAGGGTGGGAGAAGAAGGAAGAGAGAGGAAGGACGCGAGAGACTAAAGGAGCGAGAAAAAGACAGGGTGAGAGAAGGGGAAGGAGAGAGGAAGGACACGAGAGAGTAAAGGAGCGAGAAAAAAACAGGGTGGGAGAAGAAGGAAGAGAGAGAGGAGACGCGAGAGACTAAAAGGAGGCGAGAAAAAGACCGGGAGTTGAAAGAAGGGAAGGAGAGAGGAAGGACGCGAAGAGAGTAAAAGGACAGAGAAAAAGACAGGGTGAGAGAAGGGGAAGGAGGGAGGGAAGGAGCACGAGAGAGTCAAAGGAGGCGCGAAAAACAGGGTGGGAGAAGAAGGAAGAGAGAGACGGACGCGAGAAGACTAAAGGAGGCGCGAAAAAAAACAGGGTGGGAGAAGAAGGAAGAGAGAGGAAGGACACGAGAGAGTAAAGGAGCGCGAAAAAAAGACAGGTGGGAGAAAGAAGAAGAAGAGAGGAAGGACGCAGAGACTAAGGCAGCGAAAAAAAACAGGTGAGAGAAGGGGAAGGAGAGAGGAAGAGGACGCGAGAGAGTAAAGGAACGAGAAAGACAGGGTGAGAGAAGGGGAAGAGAGAGAGGAAGGATCACGAGGAAGTAAAGGAGCGCGAAAAAAACAGGTGGGAGAGAAGGATGAGAGAGGAAGGACGCGAGAGACTAAAGGAGCGAGAAAAAAACAGGTGTAGAGAAGGGGAAGGAGGAGAGAAGGACACGAGAGAAGTAAAGGAGCCGCGAAAAAAAACGAGGCTGAGAGAAGGGGGAGAGAGAGGCAAGGTACACGAGAGAGTAAATGGAGCGCGAAAAAGACAGGGTGAGAGAAGGGAAGGGAGAGAAGGACGCGAGAGAGTAAAGAGCGGCGAAAAAAACAGTGGTGAGAGAAAGGGGAAGAGAGAGCAGGTGATGCTAGCAGCAGGTGAGTAGACCAGTAGGCCTACTCTAGCCCGAAAAATTCCTTGAGCATGGAAGCACGATATCTTGAAGATGACAGGGGGGCGTTTTTAAAGGGTGTTACAATGTGTACGGGGAAAGAATTACAACGCAGTGATTGTTTTCTTCTATAATTTATGACAACTATTTAGGGTTATTTGCATACATTAAGCTTGCCATTATTTTCGCTAGTTT
This sequence comes from Priapulus caudatus, assembly GCF_000485595.1. Lineage (NCBI taxonomy): Eukaryota > Metazoa > Priapulida > Priapulimorpha > Priapulimorphida > Priapulidae > Priapulus > Priapulus caudatus. Next base: position 11,919 of record NW_014580520.1, read on the forward strand.
AAAATGGGCGCCCAGATACCCATTGAATTCCCAAGGCGTATGTTTTAAAGTTCCATAGATGTAATAAAACAGTTATGGTACAATGAATAACGAGGCATATTCATGATGTCAGTATAGTAACGTATATTTATGAAAGTCATAACAACTCCCTTGTTGGTGTTTTCGCGCGGACGGGGAAAATGTAGATAAATGATGGAAATAAGGGCATGCAAAATAATTTCTCCATTTTCCTGAGCATTTATTCATTCGAACAATAGAAATCGTCATTAGTATTTACAATTAGTCTTGTAATTAATGTATTTTTATTTAAAATCGGACTGAAACATAATATATATATATATATATATATCGTTTGCAGAAAAAATATTGTAGATGACCGCACACTAATGCGTAATATCTGTATTGTGAAAAGAACGCTTAAAACATGAAAGGGACCGTGTGGGATTTTTCCCCAGTTTACTTGAACATTTTCACGTGGGTGCATTCGAAAGTGGGAGGGGGGGGGGTCGTTGAGAACAACTCGTGTAACGTTTAGAACCAAACAAACGAGTTTGTCGCGTAGCCCGTGCGACGGTGGTGCCAGTCTATACTGATCTCCTGCCGCACAGTCAGCGTCGTCGTGGCGACGGGGTGTGGGTCAATGGAGCTGACGTCATCGTCGCTGATTACGTCATCGTTTAGACACTTGTTGCTACCGTCATCACCTGACGGGCCGTTAGTCAGCTGCGACCAGCCGCAGTGTCGGCACCTGGTGGAGAACATGAGAACCACAGCTGGTGTATACGACATGGTACACATCATCACGTGATCATTCTAGTTGTATAATTAGTCGGATATTGCTTGCGCGCGTTCGTGCATGCATGCATACGTGCGTGTGCACGGCGTGCGTACGTGTGTACGTGCGTGTGTGCGTGCGTGTGTACGTTCGTGCGTGCGTGCGTGCATGTGTGCTTGTGTCCGTGCGTGTGTACGTGCGTGCGTGCGTGTGTGTGTACGTGCGTGCATGCGACCGAGGGTTTGTGCATGTTTGCACGGGCGCATTATTTGAGTGCAAAGAAGAAGTAGACTGAGGAAATGAAGACTCGCTTCACCATCGTTAAACTATAGTAGTTGCAGCAGCAGCGGAATATCGTCGAGCAAGACTGAATCAGCAGGAAATGAGGCATGATAGACTTAGAATCACACACAATGCGATCACGCAGCCTACCCATATAGATAGATAGATAGATAGATAGATAGATAGATAGATAGATAGATAGATAGAATATTAAAACACTTGGCCGATTTCGTTTCGTTTTGAGGGGCGTCTGCCAGAAAAGAATGGCAGCAGCAATGAAACCTTAACGCTCTGTCACACTCCCGCTTTCCGCAGCGCACGAGTAAAAACTTTAATGCTTGATGCATTTCACTTGTCGCTGGCTGAATGCGAGCGATGGCAGTTCATGTGTAGTGAGCGGCGATATATGATGCTGCTGCTGCTGCTGTTATCGTTGTTGCTGCTGCTGTTGCTACTGTCGTTGGCTGCTTTCTTCTCCACGTATTTTGAAACTTAATCCCACCGCCATTACTGCTAAAAACATGGCGACGCTAGAAAAACACCCCGGTGTTGCCATTACAGATTTCGGCTCACACGAGCGAGCGAGATCTGCGCGGCGAAGTTTTTATTTGATCTCGCCAGCGTGTTATAATGCTAATGCACATATTTCTAATCACATTACGCTGCAGACATACGAAAATTGAAGAGTTTTTTTTATACGCGAGCGACAAGTTGCCGTAAACACGTACGCGTCGTACGTACCGCTTGCGCCATGAGTAAATATGCCGCATACAGCGCCCCCTGCGGTAGCATGCTCACTTGTTGAGGTGCAGTAATGCCCCTTGTTTAACCCACATGTGAGCGCGTGTGTGTCGAAGAAATAAATTTATATTCGATTCGCTGGCATGCACTCTTTCTTCATCCGTGCAGTGCATTACCTTTAGCCTTGATGCTTTCACAGAACATTAATTCAGCAGCACTGACTTGACTTGACATGGCGGCCATGTTCTCACGTACGTTGCTATAGACTCAGACAACCTATATTTACCTCACATCCTAATACATCACTGCGAAAGCAATCTTTTATATTCTATGATAAACCAACCGTTAATTCGTTACTCATTACAGAATTATAAAACGTTTCTAAACCGTGTGCTATCTACATATACTTGCCTAATTAACAAATATCTGTATAGTGTCGTTTTAACTGGGATGTTTTTCGCGCATGCGTAGACGTATTGCTGTCGTTATATGTAGTCGATCGGCTACGTCACTACATACATCGCGTAACATACACAACATCAAAAGCGAATAACACATTATGACAATATTTATTATCACAATATGTATTATTAGCTATTGATAACATCGCATTTAGGCCTCAAGCCCTACCCGTAGCCTTGAGCCACACACACACACACACACACACACACACACACACACACACACACACACACACACACACACACACACACACACACACACACACACACACACACACACACACACACACACACACACACACACACACACAC
>NW_014580520.1:15382-16573 GCF_000485595.1 Priapulus caudatus
CACACACACACACACACACACACACACACACACAACACACACACACACACACACACACACACACACACACACACACACACACACACATGTACACGTACACGTTGCACACGTACACGTTACACACGTTGTACACGTGGCATTGAGGCCTAAAAATGTCAACGGCAAAAAAATCTTCGTAAAAATTTAATGTTTGCTTTGACGTTACGAGCTCATTAGGAAGATTTTGTGATTTGGTAATGATGCGGCCATGCTCACAGTAAGTATGTCTATAATACTCCCGCTGTGATGAATATGGAAACTATCATAATATCGCTATGATGAATATACGTCACGGAACGTGCTGACGTCATGACATCTAGTGGTGCCTGTGGTGACGACACGTGACGGGTTTTTCGGTTACTCAATGGCGAAATAATACAATGGCTTAGCACCCACGCACATACACACACGCGCGGGCACACACACACACACACGCACCCGCGCGCGCACACACGCACACACTTCTTTTCCCTGCCTTTTCTTTCTCTCTTTCTCTCTCTCTGCCTATTTCTCTTGCTCGTTTCTCTCTCTCTATCTCTCTCTCTNGATCATTCGCCCCCCATGTGTTATATCAGATCAGGTTAGAGATCATTAGCCCCCCCCCATGTGTTATATCAGATCAGGTTAGAGATCATTAGCCCCCCATGTGTTATATCAGATCAGGTTAGAGATCATTCGCCCCCCATGTGTTATATCAGATCAGGTTAGAGATCATTCGCCCCCCATGTGTTATATCAGATCAGGTTAGAGATCATTAGCCCCCCATGTGTTATATCAGATCAGGTTAGAGATCATTCGCCCCCATGTGTTATATCAGATCAGGTTAGAGATCATTCGCCCCCCATGTGTTATATTAGATCAGGTTAGAGATCATTCGCCCCCCATGTGTTATATCAGATCAGGTTAGAGATCATTCGCCTCCATGTGTTATATCAGATCAGGTTAGAGGTCATTCGCCCCCATGTGTTATATCAGATCAGGTTAGATATCATTCGCCCCCCATGTGTTATATCAGATCAGGTTAGAGATCATTCGCCTCCATGTGTTATATCAGATCAGGTTAGAGATCATTCGCCCCCCCATGTGTTATATCAGATCAGGTTAGAGGTCATTCGCCCCCATGTGTTATATCAGATCAGGTTAGAGATCATT
>NW_014580521.1:1466-8322 GCF_000485595.1 Priapulus caudatus
ACTGCCATGGTTACTGTTGTCAGGGCTACGAATACTGTTGTCATGGTTACACCCACCATGTCAGGGCTACAGCTAGCACTGCCATGGTTACTGTTGTCAGGGCTACGAATACTGTTGTCATGGTTACACCCACCATGTCAGGGCTACAGCTAGCACTGCTACGGATACTGTTGTCATGGTTACACCCACCATGTTAGGGCTACAGCTAGCACTGCCATGGTTACTGTTGTCAGGGATGCGGTTACTGTTGTCATGGTTACACCCACCATGTCAGGGCTACTGTACAGCTAGCACTGCCATGGTTTACTGTCGTCAGGGACGCAGTTACTGTTGTCATGGTTACACCCACCATGTCAGGGCTACAGCTAGCACTGCCATGGTTACTGTTGTCAGGGATGCGGTTACTGTTGTCATGGTTACACCCACCATGTCAGGGCTACAGCCAGCACTGCCATGGTTACTGTTGTCAGGGCTACAGATACTGTTGTTATGGTTACACCCACCATGTCAGGGCTACAGCTAGTACTGCCATGGTTACTGTTGTCAGGGCTACGGATACTGTTGTCATGGTTACACCTACCATGTGTTCGTCCATCTTCTCGAGCACCAGGTCCTGAAGCTGCAGCTGACCTATCCACTGACTACCGGCCAGCATGCTGCGACGCGAGAAGAGCGAAAAAATATAAACAACATAAAGATAAACAATAATAATAACGAATATAAATAATTAATAAATAATAAATAACATTATATTTATAATTATTATTATTACAATGATAAATGATGTTATATTTATAATTATTCGTATTATACAATTATAAATAATTTTACCTATTAATTAATTAATTAATTAATTAATTAATTATCGTGTACACTAATGGTTGCTGCCCGCGAATCACTACGTACATGGCCTGGGTGGGGTCTGGGGCCAGTATTCCACGCCTTAGTTTCTCATCTTCATAGTTGGCTAGTGCCTCCATCCTCTGCTGAATGTCCTGTAATGAAGGAGGGGGGGAAGGTCATGCACATAAGATGATAGCAGAGAGGAGGGGGAAGAAAAGATGGGGGAAGATAGAGAAGGGGTGAGAGAGAGGGAGGGGAGAGAGATATAGATGAAGAGAGACTGAGACAGCGAGAGATAAAAAAAGAGAGCACGGGCAAGAGAGAGAGAGAGAGAGAGAGACACACACACACAGAGAGAAAGAGAGAGAGAGGGAGAGAGAGAGGAGGAGAGAGGGAGAGAGGAGAGAGGAGCGAGAAGAGAGAGAGAGAGAGAGGAGAGAGAAAGAGAGAGCAGAGAGAGAGAGAGAGAGAAGAGAGAGAAGAGAGAGAGAGAGAGAGAGAGAGAGAGAGAGAGAGAGAGAGAGAGAGAGAGCGAGAAGAGAGAGAAGAGATAAAGAAAGAGAGCAGCGGGCACAGAGAGAGAGAGACACACACACACAGAGAAAGGAGACAGAGAGAGAGAGAGAGAGAGAGAGATAGAGAGAGAGAGAGAGAAAGAGAGAGAGGGAGAGAGAGAGAGAGGGAGAGCGGGGAAGAGAGCGGTACAGTGTGCATGCGTGCATACAGCGTGTGAGTGCATGCGTATGCGTGTGTGCGTGCATGTATTCGTGTGCGTGCATGTGTGCGTGCGCCTGCATGAGAGTGTGTACATGTGCAAGCATGCGTGCCTCTGTGCACAAGTGGGTGTGCGTATGTGCGTGTGCATGCGTTAGAGGGAGGGAAGGTCCCCACACTAGCTCCCATACCTGCATTATGGAGTAGTAGTTTGGCAAGCCGCTGTAGAAGAGATGGTGAAATGGACGGCCATCCACTGCAAACTGTGCAGCTGCAACAAACAAACAAACATCAACAAACAGACGTCAACAAACAAACATCAACAAACAGATGTCAACAGACAAACAGACGTCAACAGACAAACATCAACAAACAGATGTCGACAAAGAAACATCAACAAACAAACATCAACAAACAGACATCAACAAAAAAACATCAACAAACAAACATCAGCAATAGACATCAGTGATTAAACTACGTAAAAAAAACTCCGCGGTTGTCAAGGGAAAACGGACGAACGATACTGTCAACAGAATTACAGCAAAACTTTGTTGTCACTTCACAAACAAAACTAGACAGAGTGCACTCACGGAGAGTGCATACCTCGCCAGCAACATACAGCCAATACGACTCACAAACACACGAATAACCCACGATATACCCCAGCGTACTATCGTAGCTCTGATAGAAGTGAAGAGATTGCTTAAATGCTTATTAGTATAACACATATTAGTAGTAGTTATAACATAATAGCATAGTAAAGTAACTATGAGTACTAAAGTAACACTATAGTAGAACATTATCTATATTATGACAACTGATACGACATACGACTCACGAACACACGAATACCCACGATATACGCCAGCGTAAATCCATGCTCCCATGCAGCGTAGCTCCCATGTAACATGTATGTGTACGAGCTGGCTCGCTGGCTCGCTGCCTCGACGCGCTAATATCGATCGCGCGAACACACTAACACACGAACACACTAACACAACAAACACACGAGACCTATCACATAACCTCCTCCAACTCCGTTGGGCCGGAGGAAACAACAAATATCAATACATATGCTACTTCCACAGTGCTACGCTAGCAAAATCCTCTCACCATTCTAATCCCACAATGCCATGCTAGGGAAACTTTTTTACCGTTCTAATCCCACAACACTATTCTAGCAGAACCCTCTCATGATTCGACCTCCACAATGCTATGTTAGGAAAACCCTCTCACCGTTCTCATCCCACAATGCTACTCTAGCAAAATCCTTTCGCTTTTCTATTCCCAAAACACTATGTTAGCAAAACCCTCCTACACATCTACCTCCACAATGCTACGCTAGCAAAACACCCTCTAAGCTTTCTTCTTTCGCGAAGCAGTGCCAGAGAAAAGCTCTCTCACCTTTCTGTTTGGGAAAGATCTCTTCGGGTGCTTCATCATCGGCCGCGCCGCTTCTCGAACAGTCCCGACGGGAACAGGTACCGGATGGCTTCCTGTAATAGGAAGTCAGCACTGTGGTGCCATCTACCGAGGCGCGAGAGCAACTATCGAATGTGCGGGGGTTGACGCTCGGAGAAAGAAGCGGTGACAGAGATGCGTCGAATCGAACAAAACATTTAACTCCTGCACCTAATAATAATATTTAATAAACAAAATAATGATGATAAATATAATACCAATAAACATAACCTCTTAAATAACCGCGTAAATTATGCACCCGCAGTTTAGATGCGATATGATATGACTACTAGGCACTTAAAAAAAAAAAAACCTAACCTACCCTAACCTAACCTAACCTAAACCTTAACCTAAACCCTAACCCTAACCCTAAAAAAAAAAAATTAAATTAAATTAAAGTGCCTAGTAGTCATATCATATCGATCTAACTGCCGTTGCGTAAATTATAGTCTTCAAATTCCGAACGACTGTGTCGAAGACGGAAAGAGAGAAGTTGAATAAATAATAAACATTAAATAATAAATAATGGTAACAATGAATAATAAGACCGGGAGACTTACGTCGACGTCCGCTGCGTCATTCCGTCCGCGTCGAGTCCCATCATGTCGCCAGATGGCGCTTACCGATCTCGAAATCCTCGACCTGCTCCTTCATGAACTGTTCTGTAACATAGCATGGCATCGACGCGAATTGAGACACGATATATATATATATATATAATTTATATAGAGCGAGCGAGCGCAAGAGAAAGAAGAGAGAGAGAGAGAAGAGAGAGAGATCTGGCAAAGAAAGAGGAGAGAAGAGGAGGAGAGAGAGAGAGGAGAGACGAGAGAAGAGATCTAGAGAAGAAAAAAGAACAGAGAGAGAGAGAGAGAGAGATAAGGAAGAAAAAAGAAAGAAAGAGGGGAGGAGACTAGAAAAAAAGAGAAAAGAGACAGAGAGAGATAGAGAAAGAGAGAGACACAGAGAAAGAGAGAGAAAGAAAGAGAAGAGAGAGAGAGAGAGAGAGAAGAGATACAGAGAGAGAGAGCGAGAGAGAGAGAGAGATACAGAGAGAGAGAGCGAGAGAAATAGATAGATAGATAAGAATATAGAATACTTAATTACACCTGCGAGGGATGCGTACCATGCTTGGTGGCTCGTTCCAAGTAGGCCTTCATTGCCTTGCTGATCCGCTGACCTTTTGCACCTCCGCGCTTGCTAGTGGATCGCCCTCTTGCTGGCAATGCACTCGATTCCTTGGAGGGCGTGACTCCGCCCGCTGCCACGCCAAAGCTCCTCGAGGGTGTCTGCGATGTGTAATAATGTCGGCTAGTAGGTGATGAGGTTGCCAGGCCATATACACTACGCAACTCAGCATTTGGCAGGTTTTGTTCATCATAAATTCTAAAACTTCTGTGGACACTGTCAGATGATACACATCGTCGTAATTACACGTTGAAAAAGTAGACCCTAATGTGTTAATCATGTTGTCGTGCACGTAATTAAAAGCCATAATAAGTGCATTGATTATGCAATGTTGATGAATGGCAGTGCTATCTAGAGTAACTGGCACCTTGTGTAGTTATAATAAGTACATAACCTTATAGCCAAATGCGTATTAGTTTGTCCAATATCACTGCTGGTTACATTACAAACAAGACTTGAAATCGGTTGTTGATAAGTGTCAACGTGTCATTTTCATCCAGAAGTCAAGCGATGACTTAAACATTTGTGCGGCCCGTATGTTTTGGACGCCAGATGAAATGGAGGTGTCAGCGGTGTAACCACGGTCACGGACTAAACATGGAAATGAAGTAAAACACACGTACTAATCACGGACGCACGTGGACAGCCCTGACTAAAAGTTCCGACCTTATAACGAGCGTCCATGTTTACGAAATCACTGATGATAGCATTGCGTATGGCCGAGCATGCGTGGGAAAATGTCCGGTGCACTAGAAATCTGTATCACACCTGCTTCGCTGGCAGCAGTTTGAAACTGTAAACAATTAACTGCTTTTTGGACTGCGGATTTCAATTAGGCATTTCTTAGTAACCAGCAGTGACATTGGACAAATTAATACGCGTTTGGATGTAAGGTTATGTATTTGTTAACTACACAAGTGCAGTTACTCTAGCATTCGTCACATTGCATAAGCAATAGGCATATTATGCCTTTAGTTTTAAGAGATGTAGTACTAGTAGTATGCTACATTTACTCGAGTACCGGTATTGTATACGTGTATACGTTTACCTGCCACTTCTTCTATAGAATCTAACATAATTTGTTTTGTGGCAGTGTATAGTAACTTAGCATTATATTAAACTATTATATAGTAATTAGTATTACTATTACGTATTAGCAAAATACACGTAATCTAAATCTTACTGAGACTTGCCGACCAGGCTGTGCGACGGATTGTCGTATTCTAACCTTAGCAATGGGGCTACCGTTTCTTGGAGCTAACTGCATGAGACTCAGTCTCAGATCAACAGTATGTTTAAAAACATCCATCCGCTACCACCTTAAACTTTAATACTATACTATACTTATTTGCACACAACTGCACCGACTTACGTACCAGATCTAAACATCTTGACGTTCTTTTGGCAAAGTCACGCCAAAGTATCAGGAATATACCAGGTCTCGCGTTCATGGGCGCTGCCATGTTGCTCTAATCTTATGTATAGTGCTGCCCTCTTCTTGGCATTATTCCGCAGGAACTGAAATGTTCTAAAATAGTTGCTTTTCAATCGTCGAAGAAAGGAATTCAGGCATAAAGTAAGTTTGTGAATATTATATGTACACTCATGTGGATTCAATATTGCATAATAATTGATATTTTTATTCAAAAACTTTTCAGTAATGTACTAGGGACCTGTAAAACTCAAATTGTTCGTGTAACCTTCGATAGCTCAGTTGGTAGAGCGGAGGACTGTAGTGGCACAATTCAGTAATCCTTAGGTCGCTGGTTCAAATCCGGCTCGAAGGAGATTTTTTGCATGTCGTTTATAAATTGTATGAGTTATATTTTAAAGTATGAAAACTTATATATTTTCAGAAAATATCCATCTCAACATGTTTATTTTCATACGTTATGGTGGTAAGTTCCATACTATACATGTCTTTGCTATAATATTGGGTTTCTGATACACTAAATCTGTAATCTGTTTATGAATTAATTATGTAAAATTTACTTAATAACGTCAACTTAAAAATTACAGTATATTTCATGTTATTAAGAAATGTAGTACTGACTTGCAGGACTAAAAATGTCAAAATATTGTCAATTTTTATATTACAGATGACCAGCAACTGGCTGTGAATCCTTGCTGTGCAGCTATTAATTTCCTAAACTATATAAAGAATCAAGTAGGGCTATGTTCAGCAGGTAAGAGACCAAAGACATTAATATTACACTTTTTTTTTAATGTGGTCACCGCGTATTCAGATGCAGGCAAAGTGTGCATGCATGAGTAGCAGCGCAGTTATATGCGTAGGCTATATATAATAAGGCTGAGAGGGTCTGACTCTATGTCCCCCAGGGTACTGCCGGAACGTACCCTGGGTACTATCTAATATGCCGGACCGTACCTCGCCTACTCCACTAACGAGTAGGGATCGAGTCGCCTACGCCTATACTCCCTAACCCTAACCCTAACCATATCAGATAGTTACCAGGGTACGTTCCGGCAGTACCCTGGGGGACATATAAACCCTATCATCAGCTATAATAAGAGATAGTTTTATATTAGTAATGAATTCTTGGTGGATTTGTTTGTTTGATGATATTGCTCGTTGTTTACAAGCATATGTTGGTTTGCAGACAGCATAGACCTCTGTGACGAGGCTGGC
>NW_014580521.1:9240-11970 GCF_000485595.1 Priapulus caudatus
TGTCTCTGTGTGTATAACCATCTGTACCAGCGATCACTCGACAGTGTCTCTGCGTGCGTGTGTGTGTGTGTGTGTGTGTGTGTGTGTGTGTGTGTGTGTGTGTGTGTGTGCGTGCGTGTGCGCGCGTCTCTGTCTCTCTCGCTTTCTTTCGCTTTGTCTCTCTTTTTTTGTATGGGTGCGTGTGCCTATGCGTACGTGCACATGTATTCATGCTCATGCGTGCATGCGTACGTGATTAAGACCGTGCGTGCGTGCGTGTGCGTACGTGCGTCTGCGATTACGAGTATACATGTTCATGCGTGCGTGTGAGCATGCGTGCAGCCAGGCGTGTGCGTACGTGCGTCTGCACTTACGAGCATACAATGCTTATGCGCGCGTGCGTGCGTGCAGGCGTGTGCCTGTGCGTGTGCGCGCGTGCTCGTCTTTACATGCTCATGCGTGCGTGCGTCTGCACTTTTATACATGTTCATGACACGTACGTGCTTAAGTGCGAGCGCTAACAGAGCAGACTAATTCCGTTTCTATTTCTTTCTCTCTTTCTTTGTCGTCGTTTCTCTTGTTCAACACTAATCTCGAACCGCCAAAGTAGCCTCGTAAACCCGCTCATCGCCGCCTTCCTGCGCGCGCTCGCGCAACAGCGCTTCCGGCGCTCGCGCTGCACGAGTGATGACGTCACGTCGAAAGCGAGATTTCGATCACTTCCGCTCGTGTTCTAGAGCGCGTGCGTCAGCCGGACGTCGGCGCGACCGATGAACGATGAAACGTTCGAAAAACAACGAGACGCACGTGCGGACAGTTTCCTCTTTCGCGAGAAAAAAAAACAATGTCGCGTTGTCACGCGTGTGTCGCCGGTGCGTGTTAGATGGCGGGGGGTGGGGGGGGGGTGCGTGCACTAGCTTGATTGCTTTTTCTATTTCGTGTTCAAACGCCGTGACGCTAGACAAATGATGAGAGTACTGTAGCCCCCAAAAAAGTCATCGTTGTCGTCGTTTCTTTCTGTTTCGTGTTGAAGCGCAGTAAGGTTAGACTAATGCTAGGAGTAGGGTAGCAAACAAATGCCATCGTCATCGTTGTCGTCGTTCCTTTCTATTTCGTATTCGAGAGCAACGACGCTAGACTAAAGATAGGAGCATCGATAGCATACGTTATATGATATCTATTATGATCTCTCTCTCTAAATTCTTGGTGGATTTGTTTGTTTGATGATATTGCTCGTTGTTTACAAGCATATGTTGGTTTGCAGACAGCGTAGACCTCTGTGACGAGGCTGGCTCGATAGCTGGTCTTCTTGAGTTTCAACCCCTAGAGCAAGCGCTGACTCTGCTTACGCCCAAAGCTACCTACATACCCATGCTAATCACAAGTGCGTGAGACAACCAAGGTTCAGGGGCGTGTACAGGTGGGGGGGGTGGGTCCAGGGGGTCCGGACCCTCCCCCCCTGCTCGTGCAGAAAACGCATCTAAGGGGGTCTAATTTCAAAAAATTTCTGGGGGAGGGCTGCCCACACCCCCCCTCCGCGTGCTCACAAGTTTGGGTTACGGTTAGACCCCCCCCCCGGTACAAATCCTGTACACGCCCCTGAGGTTTGGACAGAAAATACATAATCATGAACACATGTATCATATATATATATATACGGATACACATATATATGTTCATGCTGTAATGCATAGTTTTTTTTAGATGGCAACTGGGTTTGAATGTAGGGAGTTGATATATATCCTACAATGTACATGCATGCATGCAAGTCATATTTGTTGAAATTGGTCTCCATGGATACCGAGGAAACACTCGTCATCCACGCCATCTGTTGATGAGATTTTTAAAGAGAAAACCTTGCTTGTTTTAACAGTGTTTGGTATTTTTTTTTCAGAAACAGGCAGCATCCCTGAGTATACGCCAATGCTGAATGAGGTAGAAACCATCTGTCCAGGATTGATGAGTATGTGCATCCGCCACTATCATATCATCTTAATTGCACAGGGCCATAGATTTTGGAGCAAAATTTAAAATAAAGCTGAGCTAATAATCATAAATAGCATCAAACGTGATTTTTTGATCACTTATCCGTGAAAGCCTTGTCTAAGACCCACCCCTATACCACACTATGGACGTCGATCAAGAGCTGCGCCCGTTGCTCGTCATTACACAGTTGAGTCATGAGTTTTTTGCCTCTTTCACTTTGGGTCAAAAGTCAAAGGTCATGACCCCAACTCGCTTATTTTTCTCCCAGACAAGCTGAAGCGAAATCAGGCGAAGTCCGCCGACGGCAAGCATATGCAGCGCCCTCTGTCTGCGGGTAAGTCGCACGCGCAGCAGCAGCCCACCACCGGGGGGCGCCCCGGTCAACGGCTCGCCGTCGCCGCGGACAGGGCGGCCGACGCCAAGAGATCTCCGAGTTCGCTGATAAAAAACATGGCGAAGAAGTCGCAGCGCGCGTGAAGACGAGACGGTCGCCAGGCGGCAGCACTCGTCGACGCGAAGGAACGTACGACACGGTTAGAATTTTTATTTTTTATTTTTTTTATTGTTGTTGACCGTTGCCGTCGTTGCTCTTGTTTGTAATGTATCCGAGTCGGTATTGCATATACACACGCGTGCAGCTGTCGCGTTTTTAGTTTTTTCATTGGAAACTGGTTGAAAATATGTGTAGAAAAACAATACATATATGTATATATATATATATATTTGTATATATATGTATATATATATATATATATATATATATAC
>NW_014580521.1:15743-16555 GCF_000485595.1 Priapulus caudatus
CTCTCTACTCTCTCTCTCTCTACTCTCTCTCTCTCTCTCTCTCTCTCTCTCTCTCTCTCTCTCTCTCTCTCTAGATATATTATTATATATATATATATATATATATTATATATGTGTGGATAGGAATTGAATAGAAGAAAAAAAAATGTTATCGTCATCGTTGTCGCCGGTTTTTAGAGCTGGGAATGCGGCTTACCAGCGGTTAGCGGCGGTACGTTTTCACGGTTATCGGATTTCATAATTCAATTAAGTGTTTGCGATGTTTCCAATGTTTTTTTTAAAATAAATCCTCGCACGAATTCAAGTCTTTGCAGTTTGCTAATAATAGGCTACTTATTAATAATATTTAAATTATATATTATAATTAATAATGATATAATATAACTAATAATATTTCTAAACTAATACCAAGATGGCGGTCAGAGCCATAGAACTAGAATAGAAGTTCTTTTCTAGTTCTATTCTCACTCTATTACTATTACTCTTACTCTATTACTCTATTACTATTAATCTATTACTCACTTCTATTCTAGTTTTATGGCCAGAGCTCGCAATGTCTTTGTCTCTAATCTTTTGTCGACGTTCTATCGCGGTTGACTAATCCGAAAATCCGATTTGCATTTTTGATGAATCCGGTTTCATAATCCGAGCCTAGCTCGTCAGTGACTTGAGTTACTAGCGATTTCTGAATAGTTTCTCTCTGTTCCTCTCTATCTTTCTTTCTATCTCTTTCTCTCGCTCGCTCTCTCTCTCTCTCTCTCTCTCTCTCTCTTTCTTTCTTTCTCTTTCTCTCTCGCGCTCTCTCTCTCTTT
>NW_014580522.1:0-1530 GCF_000485595.1 Priapulus caudatus
ACTCACTGATCACTAGTATCTCATTAGCAGGTACGACAGGTATGATGTCGGCCTTTACTCACTGATCACTAGTATCTCATTAGCAGGTACGACAGGTATGATGTCGGCCTTTACTCACTGATCACTAGTATCTCATTAGCAGGTACGACAGGTGTGGTGTCTGCCTTTACTCACTCGTCACTAGTATCTCATTAGCAGGTACGACAGGTGTGGTGTCTCCCTTAACGCACTCGTCACTAGTATCTCATTAGCAGGTACGACAGGTATGGCGTCTCCCTTAACTCACTCGTCACTAGTATCTCATTAGCAGGTACGACAGGTGTGGTGTCTGCCTTTACTCACTCGTCACTAGTATCTCATTAGCAGGTACGACAGGTGTGGTGTCTGCCTTTACTAACTGATCACTAGTATCTCATTAGCAGGTACGACAGGTATGATGTCTGCCTTTACTCACTCGTCACTAGTATCTCATTAGCAGACACTATATATGTGTCACTCTAGATACCTGGAGCTCATCAATACCTCACTAGCAGGTACTACAGGTGTGGTTCACAGCTCATCTACTGGTTAGTATTTCTCTCGTGCACCTGCATAGCCACCGACAGACGATACTCGCACAACACGTGAGTCACAATAGCTGTGATGACGACAACGCTGACGATACCACTAGCGTCCACACTGTGGCTAAACTGAAGTGTGTGTGCGTACGTGGAAATATAGCTGTGATGACGACAACGCTGACGATACCACTAGCGTCCACGCTGTGGCTAAACTGTTCCACGTACGCACACACACTTATATAGCTGTGATGACGACAACGCTGACGATACCACTAGCGTCCACGCTGTGGGCAAACTGTTCCACGTACTCACACACACTTATATAGCTGTGATGACGACAACGTTGACGATACCACTAGCGTCCACGCTGTGGGCAAACTGTTCCACACACGCACACACATGAATAACCAGCCCCTCTTCACTAGCACGCGCAGGTACATGCACAACTCATTGACAGCGCGTGGTGGCCATGCGCTATCCCTGACGGCAGCAGCGCGTCCGGCCCTACACACACAGCAACAGCACGTCGTCACACCGACTGCGTTCTTCCGTCACAGTGACAGCAGACGATGACGGACGCGGGTCGCCACGCCCACCCACGGACGCTCTCTATGCTAATCTTCGCGTCGCTACGCCCGCCGAGCTGTCAATGAGGTTTACCGTGAAGGAGCCACGCGTACACACGCACATACAAACACACACACACACACACACACACACACACACACACACATACACACACACACACACACACCCACACATGCATGCACACACCCGCACGCACGCTCGCACGCACGCACGTACACACGCACATACAAACACACACACACACACACACACACACACGACGCTCGCGCGCGCGCATGCACGCACGCAGGCACGCACGCACGCACGAACACGCGCGTACATGCACGCACACACACACACACGCACGCACACACACACACACACACATACACACACACGCACG
>NW_014580522.1:2462-16550 GCF_000485595.1 Priapulus caudatus
ACACTGTATTACAAGCCTAGTACACTGTGCTACAAGCCTAACACTGTGTTACAAGCCTAGCACACTGTATTACAAGCCTAGTACACTGTGCTACAAGCCTAACACTGTGTTACAAGCCTAGCACACTGTGTTACAAGCCTAGTACACTGTGTTACAAGCCTAACACTGTGTTACAAGCCTATCATTGTGTTACAAGCCTAGTACACTGTGTTACAAGCCTAGTACACTGTGTTACAAGCCTAGTACACTGTGTCACAAGCCTAGCACACTGTGTTACAAGCCTAACACACTGTGTTACAAGCCTAGTACACTGTGTCACAAGCCTAACACTGTGTTACAAGCCTAACACACTGTGTTACAAGCCTAGTACACTGTGTTACAAGCCTAGCACACTGTGTTACAAGCCTAGCAGACTGTGTTACAAGCCTAACACTGTGTTACAAGCCTAGCAGACTGTGTTAGACAGCTAAGCAGGCTGTGTTACAAGCCTAACACTGTGTTACAAGCCTAGTACACTGTGTTACAAGCCTAGTACACTGTGTTACAAGCCTAGCACACTGTGTTACAAGCCTAGCACACTGTGTTACAAGCCTAGTACACTGTGTTACAAGCCTAGTACACTGTGTCACAAGCCTAGTACACTGTGTTACAAGCCTAGCACACTGTGTTACAAGCCTAGTCACAGTGTTAGGCTTGTAACACAGTGTGTTAGGCTTGTAACACAGTGCTAGGCTTGTGACACAGTGTACTAGGCTTGTAACACAGTGTACTAGGCTTGTAACACAGTGTGTTAGGCTTGTAACACAGTGTTAGGCTTGTGACACAGTGTACTAGGCTTGTGACACAGTGTACTAGGCTTGTAACACAGTGTTTACAAGCCTAACACTGTGTTACAAGCCTAACACTGTGTTACAAGCCTAGCACACTGTGTTACAAGCCTAGCACACTGTGTTACAAGCCTAACACTGTGTTACAAGCCTAACACTGTGTTACAAGCCTAGCACATTGTGTTACAAGCCTAGCACACTGTGTTACAAGCCTAACACTGTGTTACAAGCCTAACACTGTGTTAGACAGCTAAGCAGACTGTGTTAGACAACAGCTAAGCAGACTGTGTTAGACAGCTAGGCAGAGTGTGTTAGACAGCTAAGCAGACTGTGTTAGACAGCTAAGCAGACTGTGTTAGACAGCTAAGCAGACTGTGTTAGACAGCTAAGCAGACCGTGTTAGACAACAGCTAAGCAGACTGCATCCTAGACGACACCGCACGCAGACAGCGGACACTGTGAGAGATCGCACAGACACCGCGATAGAGAGAGAGAGAGAGGAGGAGCAGCAGCTGCGGGCATCAGGGAAACCTGTTTATCGGGGACTCATCCAGCGAGTGGGCTAACACGCACGGAGAGGTGGCTAGGTAGCGGCGGCTCCGCCTCAGCGCTCTCTCAGAGGCTGCCCCCGACGCTGGAGGGAGGAGAGGGAGAGGGAGAGGAGGGGGGGGGGAGATTTACGACCGGATTAGGGAAGGTACAACGCCGCACTCCCCTACAGCGATCTTCGTGTCTCTCCGCTCCACCCACAGGATGCAAGGACCGCCCCCTCCTCCCTCCCTCCCTCCGTCCCTCCCTCACGTCCTCCGCGGGTACTTTCACGCCTCTCACTTATAGTACGTCACTCACTGTAGTACTTATACTCACGCCTCTAATTGTATTCTCAGAGCTGAGAAGAGAATATATATGTATATGTATATATATATATATATATATATATATATTGTTGTCAGGTGGATAGTAATTTCATGCTAGGTCTGGGAGCGGATCGGAGCGGACAGCTGTCGAAAGCAACCTTGGGTCGGATGCTTTAATCTCAGGCTTTCACGTCACTGTCAATGAAAACATGCGTCCAACCCTGGCCCAACGCAGCGGTGTTGGTTGCTTGAGGCTGTGCACGCGTGCGCGGGCGTGTGTGTGCGTGTGTGCTTGGGTCCATATATACATATATAAATACATAAATATACACACGTATATGTATACATGTATGTATGTGTGTATGTGGTTGGGTTTATATATATATATATATAGAAATATATATATATATATTTATTTATTTATTTATTTATTTATTTATTTCTATATTTATATGCACTGGGTAGCCACGCTCACAGCTCTCAGTGAACAAATTACACAGCAAACGATGGAGCGTTTTCACCAGTAACTCGGTCATCATTACGGAACATTCTGCCAACAGTCGCTCGGCGGCGTCTCCCGACGTCACACTCAAGCGACGGTCCGGCGGCGCGTTGTCAGAATCATCAGAAACTAGTTGCAGAGATTTTCTGAAAATTAATTTTTAAAATGATAGACCTGTGTTTATAATCGAGAGTGCCCATAGATGTAAGGTGGGCAAAACTTTACTTGATCCACCCTCCCGTTTTCCGCAGCTGCCTTTCTTGTCCCTCGCATAGACTCGCTTCTTCGTCTACCAGGTCCTCAGCTAACCTTTCCCTGCCTGTCTGTCCTCAATCTCCCATCCCTCTCTCAAATCAGCAGCTAATATATGCAATGTTTGGCTCCAGTCAGTTCTGATCGCTTCCTGAAACGGTCTCGCGCATGCGCAAAGTATCTCATGAGAAGGAATATTTATTTTGCAAAAATTTATGCATTTAAAATTAGAGCAGGTATCCTAGCATAGATTTATATATTAAATATCGATCCGTAGACCGCTGCAACTTATGAAATAGGACGAAGACCTTGCATGTAAGTTTCCCCGCTTGCTGATAAGCCCTACCAGTTCTGTACACAATTTGGCGCTATGTTATGTGAATGTTAGGCCGCATGCGCAATTATCTCACGGCACAGGAGTTTATATTCTGCGGTGATGAATATGCATTTTTAATATGGTTACGGGATAATCTCAGCAATATGATATTCTGAAATTAATTTTTATATGTAGACCTGTGTTTATTAATTCTGGAGAGTGCCCTATGCCTGTAAGGTGCAAAACTCTTACTTCACCCTCCCGTTTTCCCCACTGCCTTTCTGTCCCATCGCATAGACTCCTTCTCGTTCTAACCGCCCTCAGCTGACTTCCCTGCCGCGTTCTGTCCTGCAGTCTCCCATCCCTCTCTTCAATCAGCAAGGGCTATATTAGAGTTTGCTCCAGTTCAGTTCCTGAAGCGGCCTGAAAGGTCTCGGCGATTGCGCAATATCTTCATGAGAAGAATATTATTTTGCAAAAAATTATGCATTTAAAATGAAGAGCAGGTATCCTAATGCATAGATTTTATATGATAAGCGATATCGTATCCGTAGACCTCACTTGATGAAATGAAGACGAAGACCTGGCATGTAAGTTCCCGCTGATATAAGCCCTAACAGTCAGTACACAATTTGGCTATGTTAGTGATGTAGCGCATGGTCGCAATATCTCACCACAGGAAAGAAAGTTGTAATTTCCTAATAAATATTGCATTTAAATATGGTTATGCGGGATATCTCAGGCATAGATTTCTGAAATTAATTTTATATGTATGACCTGTGTTTATAATTCGGAGAGGCCCTAGCGCTTGTAAGGGTGCAAAACTCTGTACTTCATCCCGCTCCCGTTTTCGGCCACTGCCATTTCCTTGTCCGCTCGCATAGACTTTCCTTCTCGTCCTACCGCCCTCAGCCATCTCCTTGCCCTCCTGTCCGCATCAGTCGCCCATGCCTCTCTCATCAGAAGCGCATATTAATGGCAGTTTTGCTTCAGTCAGTTCTGAAAGCGCCCTGAAAGCGTGCCTGCCAATGCGCAATACTCATAAGAATATAATATTTTGCTAACATTATTGCATTTTAAAATGAAGATCAAGGTATTCTAGCAGATAGATTAATATGATAACATATAATCCGTAAGTCTTACTTAAGAAATAAGGAACGAATAACCTTGCATGTAAGGTGTCCGGTGTGCAATATGCGCAATCATATAAGGTGCGGCGGATATGGTGACATTTTTTACTTAAAGTGTGCGCTTTCTGGCGGAATGACAATATGCTCTAGGGGGGTTTTGAGTATGCGATTTCAAAATTGCGGGAGAACAGCGATGTCACTCTCCAACGTTCCCGGCCGAAAAAGATAAAAAATTAAAAATGGCCACCAGAATAACGTGTTTTGCACATAAAGTTAGCTGTAGAGTGCTCCGATACCATGATTCTTGCTTCTAATAAATATGTTTGTGAAGTCAATAATTGCAATAAAACTCTTGCAAATATCATAAGATATATCTTCGGCCGCCAAAAAGTTGAAATTCAAAATGGCCACCGACAAAACACAGTTTTTGCCAATGAATCAGCTGTAAGTGCACACAAGGTACCGATGATCTTGATCCTATATATCATATGTTTTGAGCGTCAATGGAACCCCATAGAGAGGATATAGACACAACATTGTAGATGTATCATAAACATGCTCGCCGCCAAAAATATTTTAATACCAAAATTGGCTGCACAACAAACGCATTCTTTGCGCATATAAAATGGGCTATACGTGCCACGATTACCAAGATCAGTATCTATCCAGTTTTTAATGTCAAAGGAATCCCGATGGATAAACATGAATATCCTAACAATAATCATCTTCAAATGTAAACAAATACAATATATAAATTTTTTAGGTCAAAGAACTCGGTTACACATATGTGAAAAATCATGATCGAAAATAATGCCATCATACTTTGAGTTCATAAATTTCCTGTATGCACTTTGGAAAGGTAACGCCTGCGTGCCTTGCCAAAACGTCGTTCGCTTAGATCAACAGCGTGAACAAAAATATGTTGGCCTATGTGGAGTTACTTTAATTGGATAAGATTATTCGTGAAGTGTTTGCTCTTGACCACATATCCCTAGCTCGCATGGATGACGTTTATGTGAAGAGATAAACTTGCCCTCGAGATTAACTGCCTGATACCATGCGAGTTTCTCAAGAGGAACTTTTGTGACACAGAAAACCATGCACAAAATTCTCCAGCACTATAGCGCATGATGCAAAGTTATGAATAGCTGAATTGCAATGGTGAAGAGAGATGGAAGCGTAAATAGGTATGCCACTGAAATAAAGCAGCACTGAGACGGTGGAATGGTGGCAGGTCCAGAACAGGCTAGAGCTATTAATGGATGTATGATGTACAGAGCATTCAATTAAAAAGGGAAGGACACAGAACGCCAACATCGAACAAATAACCAAAGTGTGGTAAGAAGCTTGCTTGATAGCCCAAACAGATAATGTCCGATGAGTGTGGTAGATCTAATATAGATGCCGCAGAAGACATAGGCAAAGCAGCAAGTACATAAATTTGTATGCGTGATGGCGTATCAATGACAACCATCACTGCATTCATCGACACGCATAGCAATATATGGTAGCAATTCTGCCTCTTGTTAAATTTCTAGTTGCAGGGAAGAAACTCTGGCGAATCGCACTTTAAATATTTCCACCTGACAATGAATGTTCATCTCTTCTCACGGCCTGTATAGTATCGTGTCAAGCTAAGAGAAATGTGATATGGATGCCTTCTCCACACATATAAAACCATGCTTGGCCACATCGTTGGCGTCGAAATGGTATCAGGTGCGCCAAATAAGCAAAATCTGACTTGAAGTTGAATGGCTTGGAGTCATTGGTACCGACAGGCCGAATCTGTTCGCAAATGTTGATCGTCAACATTTGTTGACGGGGTGCGCCATTGGTGCAGCATGCTTGACCCAAAGAAGTCCCAACTTTCTGTCCAAAATCATATCCAGAACTATTCACAATTGTGTTCTCTTCCGCTAATATAGAACACATGCTACAAGAGCGTTTGTTCGCGTAGATGTTGTCATGGGATGTCTAACAGGGAGGACAGCCTAAGCACAAACACGGAGGACAAACGTGGATCTGGTTAATTCATCTCCGGTGGACAATAACACCAAGATTGCCTGTTAACTGGATAGTAACCTTCCCTTCGCTGTGATGCAACAAAGACAGCCTGTTCAACTTCTAGCCAATTGCAATAATCAAATTTTTTAACCTCTTTCCACAGAAAAGCCTAGTGAAACCACACATGGCCAAATGCTTATATCATCTCTCATAGCTTAACCTGTCAGATTGTTCGCACTCCACGAAGAAGCAGACACACGGCTGCTGTTTTAATGGGGCTTCCCAATTCATTCCATCATGGTTTACCGAAGCTGATTGATACATGCAATCAGATACTGGTGAGGGGGGGGGGGGGGGGGGGGGGGGGGGGGGGGGGGGGGGGGGGGGGGGGGGGGGGGGGGGGGGGGGGGGGGGGGGGGGGGGGGGGGGGGGGGGGGGGGGGGGGCGGGGGGGGGGGGGGGGGGGGGGGGGGGGGGGGGGGGGGGGGGGCGGGGGGGGGGGGGGGGTGGGGGGGGGGGGGGGGGGGGGGGGGGGGGGGGGGGGGGGGGGGAGGGGGGGGGGGGGGGGGGGGGGGGGGGGGGGGGGGGGGGGGGGGGGGGGGGGGGTGGTTATCGCAGTGACAAGTGTTTTACATGACTGGGAAAATATTGATAGCATTTGTCATCGGTGGCTAAATTACTTTAGCATTCAGTGCCCTACCTAATTGGCAGCTGAATTAGGCAACACGATGCATCATGGGGTCTTCTATTCTTCATGGCAATATCGGGATTTGATACTGTTTCCTGCTTCCATGGAATGGGAAAGAGAACAGCGTTGGGCTTCGTTTGGTGCAGTATGCCTCATTCTGCAAACGAAAGTTGTGTCTCTTGTATCAGCGAACAGTCAGCACTCAGCCATGTGAATAAAGCAGGAAGAAGTTGTTCAGCTCAAAGCCTGTAAGATGGAAAACATTCCTCTAACGTTGCGCATGCCCTGGAACAGCATGGTGAAAAGGGCTTGTTTATCAGGTTAGGGCATACATCTGGAAACAGCACTTAATAGGAAGACCCATGACAAGTTCCATCGCCAGATTTATGTGGGCTGTGAGAGAGTGACAGATGATGCCGCCATAGACTCGCATGTGGAACTCGCACTCTCCGAGGCAGCCAAAGCTAGGCAGGAACTGTTAAAAAATGTGCGATAACAAAAAGTCCTTGTATCAAAAAGATGCCAGTGTGTCAAAGCAGAAATATCGAGTGTACACAGATTGCTTGCTGTTCAGGACAGTGTAACAGAGAAGAAACAGCAAGATCTGATAAATATGAAGACACTGAACAGAGATTATTTAAGTGTTTAACATAATACATGATACATCCATTGAGTTTTACAGGCAAATCGCGCGTGCCTTCTATTGCGGCACTGCGGTCTTCCATGAAATGCTGAGGAACAGGCGTTTTGGCGGGCGCGCAAGGCGTACTTCCAAGTGTATACAGAAATTATGAACTGAAGTATAGATTGGCATACTTAAGTTTTCCATCATAATTTTTCACTGTGTTCTACCCAGTTTCTTTGAACCTAAAAAACATTTTAATAATTGTATTTTGTTTAATTTTGAAGATGTATGTTAGGTATATTTCATGTTTTCCATCGGGGTTCCTTGACATAAAAACAGTTATAAGATTAACTAGATCCTGGTAAATCGTGGCAGCGTATAGCCATTTTATGCAAAAGAAATGCGCTTTTGTGGCAGCCATTGTGGATAACAAAAATTTGACTGCGGAAGATATTATGATAGATTGACATGTGTTGCATTACCCGTTCTATGGGGTTCATGAGTGAGCTTCAAGAAACATGTTATAGAGACCAAAGATCATGGTATTGGGGCAACTTACGATGCGTGATTTAAGAGCAACTGTGTTTTTGTGGTGGCCCGATTTCGATTTTTTCAAACTTTTGGGCGGGAAGATCATATGCTATGATTATTTGACATGTGTTTTTAATTGTATTCTTTTGACTTTCAAAAATCATATGGTATATACATCCAAGATCATGGTAAATCGGGGCACTTACAGCTGATTTAATGGGGAAAAACAATTTTTCTGGCGGCCATTTTTAATTTTGTGATTTTTTGCGGAAACGCTTGGAGTGACAATCGTGTTTTCCGTCGCAATTTTTGAGAAGAAATCAAAGCATATTCAAGAACCCCGCTAGAGCAAATTTTCATGCTTCTTTCCCAGAAGTGCACATTCAGACACATTACCGCCCATCTAGTACACAATCTGGCCTTACGTTAGGTGTAGCGCATTGCACATGATCTCACCACATGGAATCTATATTTCTTAATGAATAATGCATTTATTTACGGTTAGGGGTTTATCTCAGCTATTAGATTTTATAAAATAAATTTTTACATATATCATACATATATTATCAACTAGGGACATGATAAGGGCAAGGAATTATGAGTTGTTCGCGGTGTGGGGCCTCTATAGCAAAAATATACGTGAATCCGTGCAAAGATCAGATGCAGCGGAGATTCTGGTGAGGAAATGCCACAGAAGCAGCAGATAATAATGTGTTCCAAGAATGTAAATGGCACGCCGTTCATGCAGTTATTAACAGGTATAATACCTTTTTCAAGAACGTTTTACACATTTCTGTACGAATTCAATCTAGTAGATAAGTCTGCGTCGCTTTTGGCAGTAATGCAGGATGGATTAGTCGTAGGGGGATGTTTTAATTTAGCACTCAGCAGTACATTACGGCTGGTTAGTTGTCTACATCACATGCCAGCGTGATAAACCGCCGCGGAAAAAATCATGCATCAAAATAACGGCAGTCTGAAATCTGGGCTTGTTTGCTTTTGAAAGCGAACTGCTGCCTGTATCGGACGATATGTCGATCGTAACTGGCGCTGGTCTGCAGCCTATCTGCTGCGCCATGTCTGCACCTATCTGCTGCCTGCAAGGGTTTAGTGGTCTTCTTACACAGCCGCTTACATGTCCAGGGCCATGCACAGACTGCTTACATGCAGCCATGCACACGCTTACATGCAGCCATTAACACACGCTTAACATGCAGCCGAATGCTTTACATGCAGGCGCCATGCACAACAGCTTACATGCATGATGCCACGCCATGCACGACGCTTACATGCAGCCATGCACAACGCTTACAGTGCAGCCATGCTTACACTGCAGCCATGCACTACACCCCTTACATGGCAGCGCATGCACACGCTTAAATGCAGGCCATACACACGCTACATGCGGCCATGCTTACATGCAGGCCATTGCAACTTAGACGCTACATGCACCATGCACTACGCTTAACAATGGCAGCCATGCACGACGCTTTACATGGCAAGCCATACACACGATGTACATGCAGCGCATACACAGCTTACAATGCAGCCATGCTTACATGCAGCCATGCTATCACCGCTACATGGCAGGGCCCATGCACACGCTTACATGCGCCATGCAGCACGCTTACATGCAGCCATAACCACGCTTACATGCAGCCATGCACACCGCTTACATGCAGGGCATAGGCTTACATGTAGCCAGATGCACACGCTTACATGGGCAGCCATGCTACACGCTTACATGCCAGCCATGCACACGCTTACATCAGCATACACACGCTTACAATGGCAGGGGCCGATACAACACGGGCTGTACTACATGCACTCAATTGCTTAACATGCAGCCATGTACACGCTTACATGCAAATGCCATGCACATCGCTTACATGCAGGCCATGCACGACGCTTACAATGCAGTCCAACACACGCTTACAGTGGCAGGCCATGGCACTACGCTTACATGCGGCCATGCTTACATGCAGCCATGCAACACGCTTTACATTGCAGCCATGCACACCGCTTAGCATGCAGGGCCATGCACGACGCCTTTACATGCAGCCAGTATCACACGCTTACATGCAAGAGCCATAACACACGCTTTACATGCAGCCGTATTTCTTACATAGCAGCCATGGCAGCACGCTTACATGGCCAGCCATGAAACACGGCTACCATGGCAGCGCATACACACGCTTTACATGCAGCCATGCACCACGCTTACATGCAGCATGCTTACAGCAGCATGCATCACACTTACATGCAGGCCATGCACAGCGTTACATGCAGCCAATACACGACGCTTACATGGCGGCCATGCTACAGTGCAGGCCATCACACTGCTTACCATGCCAGGCCTGGTCACACGCTTACATGCAGCCATAGCACACGCGTTACATGCAGCTAGCTTACCATGCGCGCATGTACACGCTTACATGCAGCCATGCGATCTACTAGAGAGGCTGCATATCAGGCTGACATGTTTTCCTGCACGGGTGTCTCAGCGTGGTTTTAAAATCATCATATAAAACGGCAGCTGGTGTGTGCCAGCGGTAGCTGTATGAATTTCTCTCCAATCACTTGGTAATTAACAGTGACCAAATGTGAAAAATGACCGCGGTGCTATTGGTCATACTGGTCAACTAGGCAGAGCCGGTGCTTACGATTGATCCATAATAATAATCTGTAGAACAAGCATCTGCAGTCAAGCATGGGCATGCTTTTAACCTGTGATATTCCGGGCCATACTTCGCCATGTTTGTATTTAAGGTTTAGTTGAACTTAAATCATTTCAACTGCGAATCAGCCGTGATTATATGAAAGTAAAATGATACACAAGCACTCGACTGGGTTGTTGAATGATTTTTTTTTAATTTGCGGCGTTTCGGATGTCGAACGCAGCTCGTCCATCTGTGTACGCATGTGCGGAACACATGAGGCACCAAGGCTCCGTCTGTTCGAGAGCGTGATTTATAGAAAAATGGAAAAAGAAAATTATATACTGCTTTTATCTCACGCTCGGAACAGCTTTTCCCATGCCTTTCAGGCGTCGCTTACTGCTGCATGGCAAAGTAAACAATGTATTTAACACTTACAGATCGCCCCACGCACACACGTTATCATTCCATCCCCACCCACACCTGCGCTCACGTTTTCAACACACAGGCACACAACGTAGCATCCATCCCCACCCACGGAACATCCTCCTCACACACACGCACACAATACATCCCATTCCCACCGCCCACGACCTCCTCACAGCGTGCACACGCACACACGTAGCAATCGCATGGCATTCTGCCAGCACTGCAACATGCTCTTATCTCCTTCCGCATCATCACTTTTTAAAGACTAAAGACAGAGGCACTCACGGGAGAGTGCATACGCCCTCGCGCGGCTAATGACAGCGGCAGCGAATAAGAGGAACAGCGTACACGAAGACACGAAGACGATCGATCGACAAGATGTAACACGAAAACACGCAACACAGCGAACAAACAAAATAAATGCCGGCAATATTCTATACTTTACTCCATGCATTGATGCACAACTACATGGTCATCAGGACGATGTATCAGCCATATCATGGTCTGAATAAGTATACACATCGAGAACCCTCAAGCAGCTCACCGACAGTTCTAAGTTGCAGTTTCTAGTAGTTTAGCTTGGTAGTAGTAGATATCCTGAAATATTGATTGTTGCGCGAAAAACGAGCGAGCTGCTGCTCGCTGGACGTTTCAAGGCGAAGCTGCTGTCTGCTGAGCCGGCCTGCCAAATTTTTTTTTTCCCGCCTTTAAGTTTGCGACGACAACAGCCAATCAGCGCACTCCATTCACTCGACCTCCTACGAAGCAACAATGTAAAATGAATTACGCTCCTAACCTACCCTCACCCTAACCTCTTAACCCTAAACCCTAAACACGTAACGGCGAAACCCTAACACTAACATAACCCAACCATATATATAAGAAACTATTTTATTACAGAACACTATGCTATGGTGGGTCCGGGACTGCGAAGTGGGGAAAAAAATTTCGCTTGCCGGCCTAAGGCGAGCTGGTGCTGTATATTCGATCGCCGCGGCCAACGCGTGTAAGCATAGTATGTGGCTCGCTGGCGGTGGCTACACCACACACGAACGCATCACACGAGAGGGATCACATTACTAGCAGAGGTAAAAACAATCGCACGTCCGTTTGTCTTTAATCGTAGTCGGCACCGTCGGGCCACGAAAGGAAGGCACAGTTCTATAGGGTGCTCATTGTCCAAACTTACATGTTTGCTCCACATCACACCACGCAGCACACAACAGCACGCACAGGGGACACGTGGCAAACACGCGCGCGCACTACACATAAACACGTGCGTGCACATCGCACTAACTAACGCACACTAACCACTTCTCGTACGCAATAGTTGTGTTTCATTCAGTAGTCACTGTTGGTTTTCTTGAACAAACTGGCTCTCACTTACGTACAATTTATGCACTGTTGTTGTCAGGAGGGTGTGATTTGATAGGGTGGTGTGTGTGTGTGTGCGTGCGTGCGTGCGTGCGTGCGTGCGTGCGTGCGTGTGTGTGTTGCGGTTGGGTGGCTGTCATGATAGGATGGATGCAAAACGCATGCTCACGGAGATATCTAGGTCCCTGCGTGTACGTATCAGTACAGCATAATCATGACCTACCTACCTATGCTTATACTTAACTACAGCACACCAACCTACCTATGCTTATAAACAACTAACTAAACACATACCTACATCGACTACTACCTATGCCTATAACCTTAACTACACCCTACCTCCCCATGCTTATAACTTAACTAACACCCTACCTACACAGCCCTACCTACCTAGTGCTTATAACTTAACTAACATCCTTAACCCTCCTTATGCTTATAACTAACTACACCCTACTAACTACACTACCTACCTATATGCTTATAACTTAATACACACGTACCTACATATGCTTATACTTACTAACACGGCCTACCCTAACACACTATACCGTACCTAAATGGCCTAACCACTCACAGCAGCACCGGGCCTTCACGCGGCATCAAGAGAGAGGACGGAGGGAAAGCAGGATCACGTTACGATATATCCAACACCGGATTGTACGTACGCTAATCCCTCCGCCCTGTGCGCACCCCGCCCTTCCCCCCTCCCTGCCCCCCTTCCCGCTCTCCCGTCCCACTGTGCGCAGCCCCGCCTTCCCCCTCTACCTCCGCCCTTTCCCGCTCTCCCTCCCCTGTGCGCATACCCCCTTCCCCTCGTCCCTCCCCCTTCCGCTCTCCTCCCCCTGTGCGCACCCGGCCCTTCCCCCTCGCCCCTGTGCGATCCCCCCTTCCCGCTCTCGTCCTCCCACTGTGCGCAGCACCCGCCGCTTCCCCACTCTCCTGCCTCCCCCCTTCCCGCTCCCTCTCCCTCCTGTGCCGCATCCACCCCTTCTCCCTTCTCCTCCCCCCTTTCCCGCTCTCCCTCCCCTGTGCGCATCCCCCCCTTCACCCTCCTGCTCCCCTTCCCGCTCTCACCTCCCCCTGTGGCGCAGTCCCCCCTTCCCCTCTCCCTCCCCCCTCCCCCTCTCCCTCCCCCCCTTCCCGCTCCTCTCCCCCTGTGCGCATCCGCCCTTCCCACCTCCCCTCATCCTTCACTTCCTGCTGGTCGCCGAACCTTCGCTTTTACTGGCAGCTTTGTTGGCAGCAAATTCCCGACAATCGTCCGAAAACCTTCAACGGAAAAATGCTTCGGCACCGCTTTTTGTCGTACGCGGGTGGACGTGGGCGTGCTTCATCGTGCAAGCCGCCGCCGCTTGTAAGTACTGGTGTAGGGTTGTTAATCCCTGCCACGTATCAACGCCCAGCAATGCATCGACAAACCAAGCGGTGTTGTATTTTCACGGCCGACCTTTAATAGAACGTCGCAACTCTCGGTGCTGTGTCCATAGAAAACATATAGAGACAAAAAAACATATAGAACAATATATACCTGAGTCTACGCTGTAATTATTAAGTTTTTATTCATAATTATTCGGCTGTTCGTCGACGTTTCGCGTGAGGCTTATGCGTCCGTCCGTGAGTTCTGGCTAGAGTTCGTGTGATTGCTTCGCTCCTGCTGCGGCTGCCGTTGCGTGTGTCGCAGTGGGCGAGGGTCGACTGTACGTGCCCCATGGGGAGGGGCGTGCCAGGGCCAGGTGGGGAAGGGGGCGTGCAGGGAGGAGGGGCGTTGTCAGACAACATCACAAATAGTGATGGTTATCTATGGAGTCTAAACTCTTAATGCACTTTTATACGAAACTGTCTCTTCTCAGGGCAGCTATGATGAGGATTTTGAGACTTAGATGTTGTTGCGAACTAT
>NW_014580523.1:0-424 GCF_000485595.1 Priapulus caudatus
CAGAGGGAGACAAAGAGAGAGAGATAGAGGGAGAGAGATAGAGTAAGAGAGTGAGAGAAACAAAGAGAAAGAGCTAGAGAGGGAGGAGGACGAGAAACAATATAGGTACATGCGCACACGCACGCACGCGTACACGCACTGAAGAACATGGTAGGTACCTATACGCACGTGTACACGCACGCGCGCACACACGCTTACATGCACTGAAGAACATGGTAGGTACCTACACGCACGTGTACACACGTACACGCACGCACGAATACACGCACTAAAGAACATGGCAGTACTACCTACACGTACGAACGCACGCGTACACGCACTGAAGAACATGGTAGGTACATACACGCACGTGTACTCGAGTACACGCACGCACGCGTACACGCACTGAAGAACATGGCATGCACATACACGCACGTGTACTCGA
>NW_014580523.1:4317-15312 GCF_000485595.1 Priapulus caudatus
TCTCTCTCTATCTATCTCTCTCGCGCTCTCTAATCTATCCTATCTCTCTCTCTCTCTCTTATCTCTTTCTCTCGTCTTTCTCCTCTCTCTCTCTCCTCTCTCTCTCTTCTCTCGCTCACACACACGTCTCTTTCTCTCTCTCTCTCTTCTCTCTCTCCTCTCTCTCTCTCTCTATCTCTCTCTCTCTCTCTCTCCCTCCTCCCTCGTCTCTCTCTCTCTCTTCTCTCCTCTCCTCTCTCTTTTCTCTCTTTGTCATCTCTCTCTCTCTCTCTCCTCTCTCTCTTCACTCTCTCTCTCTCTCTCTTGTTCGGGTCTCTCTTCTCTCTCTCTCTCTCTCCCTCTTGCTCTCTCTCTCTCTCTTCTCTGGTCTCGTCTCCTCTCTCTTCTCTCTCTCTCTCTCTCTGCCTCTCTCTCTCTTCTGTTCTCTTCGCTCTCCACACTCCTCTTTTTTCTGGTCTGTCTCTCTGTCTCTCTCTTCTCGCTCTGTTCTTCATATATACTAGGATATGTATATTATAATATAATATATACGGGTGAGTGTGGTGGTGTGTGGTGTGCCGTGCCCGTGCGTGCCGTTATATATAATAATATATATATATATATATTATATATATAATATTCCCACCTCCTGTCTCTGCTCTTCTCTCTCTCTCTCTCTCTCTCTCTCTCTCCTTTCTCTCTCTCTGCTCTCTCTCAGCCATCTCTCTCCTCGTCCTCTCTCTCTCTCTCCGTCTCTCTCTCTCCTCTTTCTCTCTCTCTCTTACTCTCTTCTCTCTTCCTCTCTCACTCTCTCTCTCTCTCTAATTATCTATCATCTTTCCCTCTCTCGCCCACTCTCTATCTGTCCCTCGTCGCTCGCTAAATCTCTCTTTGGTCGTGTCTTTAGTCACCGCAGGCGAAGCCACTAAACTATCTAAAAGCTCCCACGACTCTGCACATATGCTGTCGGTAATCTCATAGAGTATCCATCCAGGTATTAATATGCGACTGCGAGTTGCAGCTGCACAATGTCCCTCCTCGTGCATCGTGCATGCAGCATATTACAATGAGCACGGGGCAATCAGTCACAGCCATGTCACAACTGTGCTGTTGCTGTCAGGCCAGGGGCAAGTTATAACAAGCAGCTATATGTATATATATATATATATATATATGTATATATATGTCTATATATATATATATATATATATATATATATATATATATATATTACTATGTATAAATACATATAAGTTTACCGCATAAAAGCAGGAGAGATGCCGACTGAAATGGCACAGCTGACGACAGGCGGCATAGCGGTGTATTGCTGGTCTCTCTCTCTCTCTCTCTCTCTCGTCTCTCTCTCTCTCTCTCTCCTCTCATCTCGTCTCTCGTCTCTCTCTCTCTCTCTCTCGCTCTCTCTCTCTATCTCTCTCTTTTCTCTCTCTCTCTTCCTCTTCTCTCTTCTCATCTCTCTCACTCTGCTTCTCTCTCTCATCTCTCTCTCTCTCTCGTCTCTCCATCTCTCTCTCTCTCTCTCTCCCTCTCTCTCTCTTCGCTCTCTCTCTCTCACCTCTCCTCTCTCTCTCTCTCTCTCTCTCTCTCTTGCCCTCCCCCTCTCCCTCGCCCCACATCTGGTGCCGACGTATGCATAAGCGACCTATAACAATACTGAATGGTTACTTTAAAGAGAGGGGTTTACTATAGCGTTCTAGAGTTATTTTTCAGCTAATTTAGGTTATACTTACGCCTACATAAAAAGTTCATGGTTCAATCACCATTAGAAAATTTCTTTTTTTTAATGTTTTAAACTAACGACACAGTTGATTACAACGACCGGTGGCGCCACTGAAAAGCGACGATCTGATAAGTTGCGCCAAACCACTTTCAGCAAGCGGCTAAAGACCGGGTGTTTCTTATTTATTCATTTAAAAGCAAAAGGATTGTATATCTTAATTAAACGACATATAGTTCGCTTATAACATGAATAAATTAGCCCTAAAATTAAATTATTCGCTCGGTTAAATAGCATATTAGGTAATAAATATAATTGCACTTTTTTGTGATTAGCCCTCCGATCTGGTAACGTGCAAAATAACACTTGTCAAAATACGCAACTGTTCGCGGTCGGGCCAACACGGTTCGCGGGTTGTCATGGCGCTGTGAAAAATTGTTTGCAGCGTTGGTTGTGCCAATTAATTATAACAATGTAGAATTAGCGTATCTGGTAACACAATACGTGGTGGGTATAGCGATTTGTTATACGGCAGGTTACAGTTGTATGCAGTAATAATCACTAGAGGCTACGTCCCTTTTAACGGACCTCGCTCGCTGACGTCACACGACACGTGACCGTGACTATCGGAGCGTTGTGGATGGGGTTTACATACAGTGGCAAGGCCAGTCATCGCCGATGTGCGAATATGCTTTCACGCGCTGTCGGATAACGTTTATGTGGCGGCAGTATTTAATCTGAACGTGTAAAAGCATTAGGGTAAGTTAGTCTAATGGCTGGCATACGCACGCACGCACGCACGCACGCACGCAACTACACACACCGACACGCGCGCACGCACACACACACGAACGGCCAGAGATAAGCACTGCCACTTGCCACCGCATCGCGTCAAAATGTTATACGCCCATACAAGCGTGCGCATACACGCATCGCCGCACGTACACGCATGCACGCAGGTACACACGTGCGCGCAGTACA
Organism: Priapulus caudatus; assembly: GCF_000485595.1. Classification (NCBI taxonomy): domain Eukaryota; kingdom Metazoa; phylum Priapulida; class Priapulimorpha; order Priapulimorphida; family Priapulidae; genus Priapulus; species Priapulus caudatus. The sequence continues at coordinate 7,013 of NW_014580523.1, forward strand.
CGCGTGCGTGCCACGTTACACTTTTCTTTTCCGAGACACCAAATTTTTACTCGTGTTCGGTTCCTCCTCTCTCTCTCCTACTGCCGCTCTCGTTCTCTCGCTCTATCACTCTATCACTTCTCTCGAGTCTCTTTCCTCTCTCTCTCTCTCTCATCTCTCTCTCTCTCTCTCTCTCTCCCTATCTCTCTCACTCTCTCTCCCTCTCTCCTCTATCTTCACTCTCCTCTCCTCTCTCTCTTTCTCCTCCTTCTCTCTCTCTTTTTCTCGCTCTCTGTCTAGGCTATGCTTACCGAAAATAGCATAGTTGAGCTCAGATGAAACTGTGGCAATATATTTATCCCGCATGCTTGACTGGACTGTCAATTCAATGGCTGGCTCTATAGCAATTAAAATTAATTGGCAGTAATCCTCACTAGCACACGTATGATATATGATAAGGATTCTCCACCGATCTCTGCTGAGATAGACAGGCGATCTCGCGTTACTACACGCGCTTAGATTTCACAGACCAGGTGGCTAATTAATAATTATAATAATTATTTTTAGATTTATTAATTAATTATGTATATGTATAGCTAGCTGGTCGTGTGATTAGTAGTGGACAGTTCGACGTGTGCGTATATCGTTACTGGCAGACTCGAGAGACTGGAGTTGGAATTGAAATTGCGCAGCTACCACGGCTAATTAGAAAAGCCCTAGCTTTTTAATGTTTGATGTTTAAATGATGATCGTTTGAATTAACATTAGTTGCGACGTCGGTGACGCCGCGTGGCATAACAAGAGAACGCCGCGCGCGCGTGTGTGTGTGTATGTGTGTGTGTGTATGTGTGTGTGTGTGTGTGTGCGTGTGCGTGTGCGTGTGCCGCTGTGCTGTGCGCCGTGTGCGTGTGCGTGTGGTGTGCGTGTGCGTGTGCGTCGTGGCGCGCGCCGGCGGCGCGGGGGGGGTGTGTGTGTGATGACGGGTGGTCGGGGGCGCGCTGTGGTGGTGTGTGTGTGTGTGTGGGTGGTGGTGTGTGTGCGGGTGCGGTGCGTTGTGAGGTGTGTGGTGTGTGGTGTTGTGTGGCTGGTGCGGGGGGCTTAGTGCGTGTGGCGGTGTGGCGGTGTGCGTGTGGGTGGTGGGTGGTGTGGTGTGTGTGTGTGTGTGGGGCGTGGAGGTGGTGTGTGGGTTGGGTTGGGGGGGGGGATGGGGGTGGCGGTGTCGTGTGCGTGCGTGCGTTGTGGGGCGCCGGTGTGTGTTGTGGCGGGGCCGCGTGGTGGCGTGTGGCGTGTGCGTCGTGCGGTGTGGCATGCGGTGCTGCGCGGTGCGCTGTGCCTGTGGGCGCGCGTGTGTTGTATGTGTGTCTGTGTGGCGCGGTGTGTGGGTGGTGGGTTGGTGGGGGTTGTGGGGTGGTGTGTGTGCGGCGCTTTGTCGTGTGTGAGCGTGACGCGCTACGCAGTGCGTGGCCGTGTGTGGCTGTAGGCGGTCCATGTGTGAGCGTGCGGTGCGTGCGTGACTCGTGTGCGTGGCGCGAATGCGCTGCGGTGGGGTTTGATCACTGATCTCTACTGATACTAAGCAGACGGGACTCTTTGAGTATGAGTAGAGATGCAGTGGGTGTTTATGCGCTCGTGTGGGGAGTGCCTCAATCAACTGGTGGTGCGCGCAGATCAGTTGACGGCTAGGGGCCAGTGGCGCGGGTGGGTCGCTGCCATTACTGACCGAACGCTATACGCTTAAGCCCGGCGCACACGTGAGTTATTTTACTCAAGGTTAGAAATGACGATGAGTGATGTTTACTCACGTGTGCGGGCGGATTTCGACTTGAGTAATTTGAGCTTCGATGCGGGATGTTTACTTGAGTAAAATAACTCTTCACGTCGGTGCGCCGGGGCTTTACACTTTTAAAGCTACCAGGATATGCGCATCTGCCATGCTTAGCTTGCATTGGTTTAGGTTTTAATTATACATTATCGGTCGTATCGCGAGTGCGCACCAGGTGATTAGTCGTACGGGTATAGCAAATAGGAAAAAAAAAAAAAGGCCCCGTATTTCTAGAGCCGCATGTAGAAAGGAGTAATGGGTGGGGATGGGAGGAGAGAGGCAGGAGAGGAGGGAGGATGAGGGCAGAGCGAGGTAGCAGGAGGGAGGAGGAGGGAGGGGAGGTGGTGGGAGGAGGAGGAGGAGTGAGGAGGAGAGAGGAGGAGGAGAGGAAGAGGAGGAGGAGGAGGAGGGGAGAGAGATGGGGGGGAGGAGGGAGCGAGGGAGAAGGGAGGATGAAGGAAGAGGGAGGAGAGGAGGGGGGGAGTAGTAGGGGGGAAGAGAAGAAGGCAAGGAGGAGGGGAAGAGAAGGAAGAAGAAGAAGAAGAAAGAAGAAGAAGAGAGAAGAATGAGGGAGGAGGGGAGTGAGAGGGAGAGGAGGAGGAAGGAGGCGGGAGGAGGAGGAAGGAGGATGAGGTTGAGCGGGAGCGAGGTGCGGAGAGAAGATGGATGGTATAGTTGATGTGTTTGCAGTGCGGTGGATAACAGGACAGACACCAGTCGGTACGTATTCTTATAACACGTCTGTATATGAATAAGGGCCGCGGCAGGGGGGCAATCGCTGTCTGTTTGTGTCGTGCTGTGAGCGAGACGAAGTTCTCAGCAGGCGTGAGCTCGACCAAATGACGGAGGCAGCGCTAGTCCTCGCGCGGCGGCGGCGGCGGGGCGGAGCACCAGACGGCGGATCTTCAAACTGGTGACTCCCATCAGCGCCTCTCGTGGCGTGGCGGGCGGGAGCAGGGAGCATGCGCGGGAACTCGCACCACATCGCCGGCTCCCCCTATCGGTCGACAACGACGACGACGTCGCGGTGTCCCTGGGGTCGCGTGCTAACGGCAAGCGTACTTGTTGTGAGCGTGGCCTCTGTCCGCCGGCGGCCCAGACCTGAAAGGGAAGGTCCGAAGCCAGCATGATCAACAGAGGCGACGCGTCATCAAGATGTCTCTTCGCCGTCGTTCTCGAGGTTCTTCTCTTGCCTGTGACTCCGCTGTACGTGTTCAACACGTTGGTTGCTGCTGCGACCGGACTGGGCCTACAAACGAGACTCAGCGCCGACGGATGGATTTCATACGATTACGAGCTTCTCGGTACGGGTCCTCGTGCAACATCCATCACTTAGCTGCTTTGATGAACCAGAAGTGGCCGCGAGTGCCTTCGTGGGGCGATGGCTTCGGGCGGTGCGCGCAGGAAGGGGCGCAGCTCCGTCGGCGGAGGTAGCGGATGTTCGAGCGAGAGCATGACGAAACTACAGTGCGGGAGACGCGGGCCGAGCCTTAGCCATGAATGGACGAAATTGCGACTTTAAGATGGGTGCGCAGCGTTGCGCGATCGAGTGTAATCCGCAGAATCTACGAGTATGTAATATAGAGTATGCCGACGCAGCAGGGGAGAGGATGGTGTAGGCGAGTGACAGCGGCGCACCGGCACGCGGCGCACGACACAGCGTCGCGCTCGGACACACACACGGGACCGCGCGCGACACGACACACGAGACAGACACAGCACGCTGGCGCAGCGCCCATACGGTGACGCATACACACGATGGAGGCGGGAGGCGGGTATGAGTGGGCAGCGGGACCTACGCGCACAGCGGACTCAGGCGACAGCGACACACACACGCACACGAGGCGAGCACAGCACACGACGCGGTGCGCGCCACACCACACAAAGAAAAACAGGACCACACCTGCTAGCGCACGCCGATACCTAGCGAGTACACACATTGGTAGCGAGCGTATAGGACACTGAGCACACACACACACACACACACACACAGCACACAGCACACACACAGCAGCACACGACGACGTTACACCCACACACACACTACACCCTTACACCACATCACGCACGCGCACCCACGCACACACACGCCATCTCCAAACGTCGCTGCGGGTTTTTCTTATATATCTTTGATTATACTGTGTAACTCCGATGTCGTAAAACCGATCGTTCGTTGTTTTTTCCACGATTACCTTTCACAGCATTCGCGCCACTAACCATTTATACGCGCACACACACGTCCCAGTTTCTCAAGCTTCGACGTAGCAGGTCGAGTGATTGTTAAGATGTCCGCCCCCCCCCCCCGTCGAGGGCACCCTGTGATGTATTAAATCCGTGCGTACACGCCATGTCGTCGGTATAACGAATCGCTCATTATTTTGTCATGAAGCGGAAAGAGGGGAACGCGTATACGCCTGTAATGGACAGATCCAGCGAGCGAGAGAGAGAGAAGAGAGAGAAGAGAAGAGAGAGAGAGAGAGAGGGAGAGAGAGAGAAGAGAGAGAGAGAGAGAGTAGGGAAAAAGAGAGAGAGGAAAGAAGAAAGAGAGACAGAGAAAGGCGAAAGAGCCAGACGAGCGAGAGAAAAGAAGAGAAAGAGAGACAGAGAAGAGAAAGAAGAACGAGAGAAGAGAGAGAGAGAGAGAGAGAGAGAAAGAGAGGAGAGAGAGATAGAAGAGAGAGAGAGAAAGAGAGAGAGAGAGAGAGAGAGAGAGATAGAGGAGAGAGATAGAGAGAGAGAGAGAGAGAGAGAGAGAGAGAGAGGGGGGGGGTGGGGTGGGGGGGCGGGTGGGAGAGAGAGAAAGAGAGAGAGGAGAGAGAGAAGAGAGAGAGAGAGAGAGAGAGAGATCCTACACACATGACGAGCTAGTTATAGTTCTTTCTCGATCATTTCCCACAGACAAATCTTGCCACTACCAACGTGGCGTCTGTTTTTATCCATTTCCCTCTTCAAGGTGTATAGATAGACGTACTCTTCGATCTTGGATCTGCTATTCCATCGTCTGTCTCTCTGCGGTTCGGTGTAGTTCAGTAAATCTTCTCGTAATCCAGTAATCAGTAAACACACCTCGTAAACCCAACCACACAATAAACAAGGCGGAAGCTAGTCTCTATATAATCATGTCATGACGAATTATTGCTCTAGTCTGGATTTACTATTTACTCCATAAATATATATATATCAATATATATATCAATATATATATATATATGTATAATATATATATATATATATATACATGGATCGAATCCCGGGTAGATCAATAATTGGTCAGGGCATGATGATGATTAGAGGCTCATGCAGCTACAGCTACTATAAAGGTCGGTCAGGTAATACCGTCGTACATTATCAATCACGGAACAAGACAAACGTCGGATTAACGCTAGAGCCGCATTCTAGCAAGGAAATGGGGGAAATCATTCACGCGATAGGCAATATGTGCAATAACGTATGCCGCCCACATCAAACACACCGCCCGGCTACAGACCATCCTGACGTATAATTATTATTATGGCCCCCGCAGTACACTCTGTCATTACGTCTCACTCTAACGGTTACACGCACTAGCTCGCCAACTAGCATCGTTGTCCTCACTGAAGATTTAATTTCGTGCGTGTGTGCGATACGAAACGAATTGCAGCAGCAGCCACAGCAGCAGTAGTAGCAGCAGAAGCAGCAACAACAGCAGCAACATCAGAAGCAGCAACAATAACAACAACAACAACAGAAACACCAGCAGCAGCAGCAGCAGCAGCAGCAGCCGCATCATCAGCAACAACAATAACAACAAAAACAGCAGCAGCAACGAGACAGACAAATAACAGCAGTCAGCCAGCAGCAACAACAGCCCAAAAAAGCAGCAGCAGCAGCAGCAGCAGCCGCATCATCAGCAACAACAATAACACAAAACAAGACAGCAGCAGCAGCACACAAAACAGCAGCAGCAGCAGCACAACAGCAAAACAGCAGTAGCAGCAGCAGCAGCAGCCGCTGCAGCAGCCGCAGCAACAACAGCCGCAGCTGCAGCAGCAGCAGCAGCAGTAACAACAACAACAACAACAACAACAACAACAACACGAGCAGCGGCGGCAGCAACAATAACAACAACAACAACAACAGCAGCACAACAGCAGCAGCCGCAGCAGCAGCCACCGCAGCAGCAGCAACAACAGTAGTGGGGCTTCATATGTCACTCCCTGCAAATCATCTCCGCTTTCAGACGATACAAAAACTGCAAACACGCAACACAGCTGCCGAATAATCGAGTTCCAAAATCAATGAACGAAGCTATGACCCCGTGTTAAACAACACTACCTACACACACACACACACCACCGAGTGTTCAAACCTTCTCACAAAGCAGCACTTAGCTCTCGGTTCGACGCACCTTTGTCTGTGTTGCCTTGATCTTTCGGATGTGTAGCGGGTAGTGTCGCGTGAGAGCGTCGAGCAGATGGCGCTGCTGGTTATTTTCATCGTTGTCGTCGGCTGTGTCTTCGTCGGTGTCGTACAACTATCCTAGATAGACGTATTACAGGCGAGAGTGGGTGGGGTGGGGTTCTGCTATGTATAGGTGACGTTCCATTTCTCGCCCTTTCTTCTATGCTCGCTCTGTCTCTCTTTCTTTCTCTCTCTACTCTCTCTCTCTCTCTCTCGTCTCTCTCTACTCTATCGTATTATATAATATATATAAGTATATATATTATTATACTTATATATATATATAATTATATATTAGAGAGCGAGGAGGAGAGGACGAGGAGCACCGGAGAAGATATGAAGAGAGTGAATGAAATATACTATATATATATATTAATTATATCTAATACTATATTATGCTCGCTCGTTCGCTCTCGTCTTCTCACACACTTTCTTATTCTCGCGTTGTCTCTCTCTCTCTTATTTTCTCCTACATCTCTCTTTCATGCTTTTGTTTGTCTCTGCTCTCCATTTCTACTAGTATCGCATTCTCTTTCTTCTTTTTGCTCTCTTCCCTCTTCTCTCTGCCTCTATCGTTCCTCTCTCCTCCTCTCTCGTGCTCTGCACCTACTATCTTATCTCCTCATCTCTCTCTCATCTCGTCTCTCTCTCCTCTTCTCTCTCTCTTCTCCCTCTCCCTCTCTCTCTTCTCTCTATCGTCTCTTGCCTCTATTGTTGTCTCTCTCTCTCTCTCTCTCTCTCTCTCTCTCTCTTCTTCTCTCTCTCTCTCTCTCTCTCTCTCTCTCTCTCTCTCTCGCCCTCTCTCTCTCTCTCTCTCGCTCTCGATGCAGACTGGCAGATATGAGATGGCCCTAAGCAGTCGTTCGATTTCACTCCGAATTTGTTAAGCGCCGTCGCGAAAACGCTACGGCAACATTTCCCCTGACTAGAATATCATGTATACAGGTAAAGGCGCCTTCGGCAGAGCCTTTTTCAACATTATCACGGATTTTCAGTACTAGCGTAAGCAATGCGACTACCACCATTACCACGCCCGATCAGGAGCGCCCTCTATCTGTGCGTGATTAGTGTCCGGTAGATGGCGGTGCATGCATGAGACATGATGGTGGATACCGGATGTGTACTCTACTGTATAGATTGTGCATTAGTATTCGTCGTGGACGCAGCATGCGTAAGACGAAGTATGTGATTGTGTATATATATATATATATATATATATATATATNTACATACATGTGTGTGTAAAGACGTGCAATAAAATCATGCAAAATAGTATGGTAATTCGTCAATGTGCTCGCTATATTTTTTGGCTTAATAGTTTTTGTTTGTTTTCCCCAAATGACATATACAATCATGATAAAGACGCTATCTGTCATCTATAACGGCTGCATAGCAGGAGTGATGTATTGAGTGTCTGTGTGAGCGACCCTCTGCACGCGCTGCACGCAGCTTCTAATCGTAATTGATTCGATAAGATTGATGTGACGTCACTTTTATGTTCGCTGTCGTCTCATTTATTACGTCGTGGGCTCTGCCGAGCTTCCTTCCATTCTGTACCTCTTCTTCCCTCCCTCTCCCCCTTCCTCTCNCTCCCTCTCCCCCTCTACCACCTACCTCCCCGCCCTACTCCCTTCCCCTCCTTCTCATTCCTCTTCCCCTCCCTCTCCCCCTCTACCACCTACCTCCCCCGCCCTACTCCCTTCCCCTCCATATCCCTCTTCTTCCCCTCCCTCTCCCCTTCCACTACCTACATCTCCTGCCCTTTCCCATTCACCTCTTCCTTTTCACTCTTCCTCTGCCCCTTCTCCTCCTCCGCTACCTCCTCCCCCGCCCACCACCACCACCAGTACGTCCTCACGAGTGCCATCATCATCATCATTTCACTCGACGACGTAAGCTATTACCTACGAAGCTATTAGCTGAAAAAGCTTGAGAATTTCTCGTGAGTACGACGGAATTCGCTGGATTAATGACGTCAAGGAGGTTTTGTGTTAGGTTAGGTTTTTGTGAGGTTTTGTGTTAGCGGTGCTCACTAGCGCCATCTAGGGAGCGTGAATCG
>NW_014580523.1:16210-16546 GCF_000485595.1 Priapulus caudatus
TCTCTCTCTCTCTCACTCTCTCTCTCTCTCTCTCTCACTCTCTCTCTCTCTCACGCTCTATTCGATCTCTCTCTCTCTCTCTCTCATGTCAAGGATGTGCGTGCACTCTCCCATCTCAACCAAAAACAATTTCACGCATAGAAGAGAGATCGGTTTCTCTACAACTTCTGCCCATTTACGGAGACACGTGTGTTGTCTCTACCGCTGATCTCACGTAGGTTTAGCTTGAATAACGCAGGCTCCCACCTGAATAAGACTCCCACCTGGGAGAGGTGACGTGCGTGCACATACACACACACACGCGCACACACACACACACACACACACACACACACA
>NW_014580524.1:0-16532 GCF_000485595.1 Priapulus caudatus
GCTTACCATACACAGAACGTACAAACGCGCAGTAATATACGATTAGCACCTGTTGCGTTTAGTGCTTCTTGGCTAGTACTATAGTGGGTAACATAAGTGACCTGGTGCATTTGTTGAACATGGTGGCGTCTATCTATACATACTGATGTTCGACCGCCGCCGCGTAACTGTGGCACCAGTAATATCGGTTACGTGCTTTCGTGCCAACACAGTGCATTTTAACTCCTGGAACATATAGTGACGCTTAACTCCTAATTATACACAACATGTTTTTGTTAGGTACATGGTGACAACAATACGTCGCCTGTGCATCGATATTCTTAGAACCTAGGGAGCATTTTTAGTCTAATCCGCATATTTCTTAAGTAATATTTTGACCGAGGCAGCGTTTCATCTCTACCTCCTCGTTCGACTGCCACCCTCTCTTTAGCGGATGCTCTCGAACGCAGATGGTATGTAGTAGCCGTGTACCAGGTGTTAGTGAATGATCTGACATAGGTGGACGTGAAAGATGTGGTGGCGCGCCTAGACAGCACATATAATTGACCGATAATTCGCTGATTACCAGGCAATGGTCCACATAGAATAACTATTATCATGCCATTGTACGTGGTGCCTCTGAAAATTGTTTTGAGCTCGCTTCATTCGGCATACTAGAAGCGCTTCTGCTATTAACTATGGCTATCCTTAGCGTGTCATAGGCCATAGTCTAAAGTCTGGCGATTATACAGCTTAGGGGACTATCATTCTGTCGGAATGAGATCGGTGGGCATTACCACCTTTTCCAACCGCCAATTTGCAGCCGAAATCCGCCCATATTGTAGGTGTCTGCCAGTGACTTGGGCACATATTCACTAATCGATCTGCGGTGAGATCACGATGACCTATATGAAAAAAATGTGAACGGTAAGTAAGGTCAAGCCGAATGAGCATACAACCCGATTGTGCAGGGATACAGTGACGTGATGCCTAATTTGAATGTCCGTAATCGTGGGCGCCTGATCATTGGTAGTCTGACATGGACACTGTTAACCGAAACGTCTTCGCCCGGTGAAAAAGCCAGTGACCATTACCATTATATCGTAATTAGATGCTTAGGCGTTAGCACATATCTTGACCCTTCTCTGCAATAGGTTGTTATGTGCTCGGCTTTGCCTTTAAAAATAACGGCGACTAAAATCCGCTGCCCCCCTAACACTAATAAGATTTCAGATTCAGCCTGGCAGATGTTATGGTCCGTGTCAGGCACTTACGCACCTAGGTTGGCCTCAGGAAAAAATACCGTGTCTTATCCTGCGCCAAATTGCGATTGTACTCCTTGTCTAACACATACATACACCTTGCGCTTAGGGTTGCCATTAATGTATTGGGTCGGTGCGGGCAAGATTGAAAAATGATTAAAAATTTGGCGGACATGTTAAGTGGTAGAAACGTATAGATATATCATGGAAACGAATTTTCGACTGATATAACTATGGTCTTGACAACAGACTATAGTAATACAAAATAGTGGTCATCCAATGCCTTCGGCATTGTAGATAATTTTGGAAATAACCTGTTTAATACTCTAGTAAAATACTTAGTAAATTGCATGTTGGTGGGTACCAGTGAAAATCGGGTAAATCGCCCCGTGCAGACAACTGGGTTACGAATGCTCGAAGTCTGCGGACAATATTCGTGACGATTCTTGTAAGGTCAACATTTCATCATGTTCAATCGTGGTCTGTAGTCTTAATTATGGCTGCCCGTCCTAGTGTTAGAGAGTTAAGTCAAGGTTAGCAACTGAGTTGTTGATACATTGACAAACTGTCGCATCGTCTCTACGCCATGCAATTAGCTCGTTTAGCGTATCGTGGTTTAATATTAAGCCTGTGGTCTTTGCGTCAATAAACAGTCAATGAATCTTCCATAGCAATGCTGAAAGGCCCCTTGAGTAAATTTCAAAACCCAGATAGCCTTCGTTTGTGAAGTCATTTAATCATCTTCCGTCGCTACCCCATAAAATGCCTTTCTGAAACCGCCCAAAACACGCGTTACAGTGAATCGCTAAAACGCTGCCACGTGCTGGCAAACATAGACGTTCAATCCTCGATCCGCTCGATAGCCGTGTCGATAGCGGTTTCATGACAATCAGCTGCATTGTTTCTTTATACAACTAACTTCGATAATCTCACGAAATTGGTCGTTGGTTTTCCGTCACTTGTTGCTGTTGCTGCGCCCTGACTGTGCTGTTTCAAACCATAAGCGGTAGCAGTGTGCGTATTTCGATCTAAGCGCACTTTCCGAAATACGCGTTCCCAACGTCAAGGTGTATTCGTGAAGGCCCATACGCGTCGCTGTCACCGAAAGAGGGGGCGCGCCGCAGCAGCGAGCTGCCCAGTTAACTGCGCTTGAATTAAACAAATATTCGATCTGGCTCCATCAAATTCCCCTCATGTAATCCTTCACCAGGCGATTAAATCTAAACTAAACAACGATTGTCCAACTGCTTTGTTATTGCAAGAAGTTCTTTTGGGTCAAACACAGCCTCTCCTCTTATCAATTGTCACCGCGACATCACAAGTCGCTACACACAAGCCCATACCTGTAATGAAAGGAAAGATTATTGAGCTGACGTCTGTCTACTGAGTACTGTGAAACCCCTTCATTTGGCCCTGCCTGCGTCTGCAAAGGAACAGGTTATTAGAAGTTAATGGTGTTTCACTACCGCTCTATATCGTATCCCCTAGACGCCCTGTTCTTCATCGGCATGACTGCTTGTGCTACCACGACTCGTCCACGTGACCTCTAGCGCGAGCCACTTCCATTGTCCTACCTCCCAAAAAAAAAAAACCTCGTTACTTGTTACCAACGTTATCCCGTGTGCCATGCGTGCAGATCTCCATATGCGTAGCGTGGTCGTCCATAATGTCTCCGGATGACATCCTTGCCTTCCGCGTGTTGCTTGCCTTGCCTTCCCACTGACGTAGCCCTTGGACGTCTCCAAGTGGGCGTCTGGAAGTGGGCGCTTGACGTAGATGTTTACTGCAACTGCGGTGCTACTAACCTCGCTAACGGTAAGAGATCGCTGTCGCTATAGCTACTCTGGGATGAAGACCTTTGTCTTGTCGGCATGGCTTCTTCCTCCGACTCTGAAATCGTCACATTGAGACATAAGCGCCCTGGTCGCCTGCTAGGATACGCTAACGTCGGCCTGTTCCGTGCGTTTGCTTCTAGTGGCCCCTGCGCAACACGCGTTCCTAGGCGGTCTGTCTTCCCTCGTGCTCCCGGATGGCTCTTCCGCTTGTGGCTCACCAGGCATGGCTTCGTTCCCGTTTCTCTCTGCGGCTCCTTTTTGCGCCGGCGTTGAGCTTCTTCTCCGTGGTTGGTCCAACGTAAACCTGGATACCTCGCCTCATCGTTATCTACATAGCCGCGGTGACCTGCTCGAAGTGTTCGTCTCGTGTTGCCAACAAAGAATTTCTTTGGTGTTACTTTTCTTAGTTACCGTTGTGAATACGCCTTTCCACGCACTATTGAGCCTTGTGACTTGTCTCGGGCTTCAATACCGGATCGTGGTAGAAACCGATCACCCCACTCTGAACTCCTGGACGCTTTGCTCCAGCTATTGTCGTAGAGCTTCTTGTTATGCGTTCTCATTTCTTGTGTTGCCGTTTCGCTATGTGCGCCAGATGCATGGTGAAATCTCTCACAGTGATCTTGTGACATCGGCTCCTCGTCGTAGGATTTCCTTCTGGTAATAATCAAATTATCCATGGTAATTTTTTAACCGGTGGCGACACAATACAACAAATAGAAAGGGCTATGATGCGACGTGCTATGAATAGCGGACCGATATGCTAACAGCAATGGTGGTAGCAACAAGTCCCACGATGTTTGCGTGACGGTCCACAAACATGGCTAGATGAGCCGAGACACGAGGATCTGGTGAGAAAGCGGTGACGAGGTTGCACCCATTAGAAGCTGGATGAGTAAGGTGGCGCACGGTGGACGGCCTATTATTCGAATGTTCCTGACTGGATGCCATAATATTATTGCAAAATTCCGTGCAATATCCCCGAAAGAGAATCTTGATCACCCTATGTCTGGGGATTTATCTCGTTAATAAACAGGTTAGCCACCGTTTGAGCTGATTTATCAGCTACGGGAAAAATTTCCGGCCAGCTGGTATACAGATCGTGAAAGTGAATTAAATACCGCGATTACCACGTGGCGTCAGACGGAAATTGAGCAAGTGTCCACCGCTCACACTGTCGAATGGCGGCTCCGAATTCGTGCCGCTGCCTAATTGGTGAACGCACATAGGTTTAGCATTGCGTGACTTTACAAATAATTGCAACTGCTCACATAATCGTTATTGTTGAATCACATGCTTTGGGCCAATAATATCTCATAATTTTCGCATGCGTTTCGCAAGGCCTAAATGCAGCAGCTATAAGATACATCAATGATGGTACACGCCGTTATTACCGTCTGTAGTGCTGGGTACCACTAACTGTACGCAGGTTCCGTGGTCGCTGTTGCCGGTCTGTGAATATGGCTGTACAATAGGTCGTCGGAAATCATGTAAATTAGTAAGCTTGCTCAAATCCTAATTGAGCATTAGTGATGTCAATCCTCACGTATCTTGTACAGACAATGGCTTCCTACATTGCTACGCAAGATCTACCTCTAAAGATGGCAGCACTGTCCCTTGCCGGTTGGTCTTGCGTGCGTATCTCTGGTAGCTACCTCCACTCGATCTTGTGGTGCTGTAATGATCCTACGCGGCCTCCGCTTTCCTCCCTGCCGCTCTTTTCTCCTTGTAGATGGCGCTGCAAGGCGATCTGTCGTATCGTCATGACCCTGGCCTCGCATGGCTCCGCGTGGCCGTCAGGTGACGCTGTATGTGTTAGGTGCGTATTGTGGTTGGAGGCATATCCTGGCAGAACTCCCATCTGCTTCGCCCTGTCGTTGTTTACTGGCTCGGATCCTGTGGTTTATTGTATACTGGCGTCTCCCGGGCGTGCCGCTGGCTTGCGCTTCGATGACTTGCGTTGATGCTCGCGTTCTGCGCAAAAGCGCCTTCCTCTCTGTTCCAGCTGCGTCGATTTCCCTGTCGTCTGACCACGGTATTCGCAACGTGCCAATAACCAATATCAAAGTGCATAAACGTGCAAGATCGCACAGTATGACTAATCTAGTCTCTTTTGAGCACCTGCAGTAAATACCAACACGCCAGCGATCATGGGTTTCGGAGACGCGCAAGACAGCGATCAGGAGGAGCAGCACAGCACCTACTACAGCGACGACGAAGAAGGCGCCGCATCGCACCAGCACCAGGAGAGTGCGACCGCGTCGGGCGGCTCGTTTGCGTGGAGGGCGCGGCGCGGCCTTCCCACCCCTGAGGCACTGTACGTGCCACGGCCGCAATCGCCGGCTAGCAATCAGCCACCCATCGATTGGGAGGCCCTAAGGGCAGCCCGGAGCGACGGGGAGATCGCAACGCCCGGCGCTTCCCGCTACCCGACCGGCGGGCCCCCACCCCCAACGCCGCGCCTGATCTACCCAGGACTCGCCTCGACAGTGGGTAGGCAGACGAGCTACGACAGCTGGGCGGCGTTTCGGGCGGATGTCCGCAGATACCGGATGAACAATCCGGGATGGACCGTCGTCCACCGTGACGACGACGACACGGCAATCGCTGTCGTCCCCATAGAACTGGCGCCGCTGCTGGGCGTGTCCATGGTGAACCAGCAGCGGCCAGGGCAACCTATTGTGCCCGACGACAGCGATGACGATTGGGAGGAGGAGGACGAGGACGACGAGGAGACGGCGAGGTTTTATCGGTGGGACTAGAGGAGGACGACGCAGACCACGACGGCGCAGCACCCACCGGGACGACGGAGGAGGACGGGAGCGACAACGTTGGAGGACGGACGGGACAACGCAGCACGGAACGACGACGGAGGAAGGGACACGACGACGAGGACAACAACGAAGGCGGCAGCCGGATACTATAGCTTACTAGAGACAAAATAAAAAAATTAAAAAAAAATTTTACTAAAATATTGAAACAAATAAAGATATATATATAAATAATGTGGGGGTTAAAGATAGTATGTCGTTTGGGGGGGGGGAAATAAGGGGTAATGTGTATTTGTGTATTGTTTTTTATACCTTTTGTGTTTTGTGTGTATGGGGGAAGGAATGTTCAATTTTGGGTGAGGGATATAATGTGAGGGTGAAAGATGTTCAATTTTGGTGAGGGAGAGGATAAAAAGAAAATTTTAAATAGCGAAAATTAAAAAAACATAAAAAAAAAATAAAAAAATAAGAGAAAATACCATAAAAAACGTATTTTAGTCGACGCATCAATACAGTTACGGAAGTTGTCCACCGCATTACTACGGCTCCCAACTTGTCATATGGGGGGAGTAATGTAACGAAGAAATATCATTAATAATAAATAGAAGTCAGAAATAGAAGCAGGGCAAGTGAAATACAGGGTCACAACATATAGGACAGGTCTATTGTCTAGGAAACACGCACATGCTAACAATGGCGGCAGCACGTAATGGGTTAGACCATAAACAGGGCGTGACCATGACCCACGCCAACGGCCACTAGAAACGCGGGTCCAGCAGACACGCGTGACCGGCCAATAGCAGCGCTGGGCTTAGACAATGGAGTCAGCGTCACGATTAGGAAGAATGTTTGTCGGAAAGAAAGGGCTCGATCTATTCGTTCTGCAGCCCACACGAAGACAGACGTACCGTCAATAGTGCTAGTAGAAATACCGACCATCCACCTAAGATGTAAGTTAGACATTGTATTCCGCGCACCTTTCTGTATTCGTACGGGTCATCTACACGGACCCCTTGCTATGTGTGTACGACGTCGAAGCTAGTAAAAATGTTTGTAATCTAACCACGTATCCTCAGCATTCATTGTTTGTCATCACGACACCGCGTTACCTCCGATAATATACGTAGTCACGAACGCGCGATCACGGATAACACAGCCGAGCTTTCGAGAGCTATGAGTAAGAAACTGAAACGTTACAGTATGAGAACGGTGCCACAGTGGAATTTAGGATGACGTCACACCTCTTTGGGGGTGTATGGTGGGCAAGCAGTAGCACTTTTGCCCTCCGGAAAACTATTGAAGATTCTCCCGTCAGTGAAGACATCAGGGACACTGTTCGTCGCTCGTTCTATGTAGATGACATGTTAAAGTCTGTCAAGACCAAAGGAGAAGCTGTCCAAATCATGCAGGGGACAAAGCAAGCGCTCGTGCTGGGAGGATTTAATTTGACGAAATTTGTGGTCAATGACGTCGAGCTCCTACAAAGTGTGGATGTCAAGGATAGAGCGAAAGAAGTCAAGGAAATTACAGCAAGCATGGGCAGCAAGGCCCTTGGAGTCAAGTGGGAGGTCATGAATGACTGCTTCTACTTTGTCAGTAAGGACACAGAAACACGAGGCATCACGAAGAGATTCATGCTGAGTCAGTTGGCATCGACGTATGATCCACTTGGTTTGGTTTCACCAATCATCTCCCAAGGGAAAATATTATTCCAGGAAGTCACTAAGCTCAAGCTGCCCTGGGATATGACAGTCCCTCCTAGTATTAGTCAAATATGGATTGCCTGGTTAGCATCCTTAGCAGACGTTCCCAAACTCAAGTTTCCGAGGTGTGTCATTCCAGACGGGTTCGGGGGAAGTGAGATGGAGTTGCACCACTTTAGTGACGCCAGCGAAATAGGGTATGGAGCCTGTTCCTACCTAAGAATGATAAATCAAGCAGGGAAAGTCCGTGTGGCCCTGCTAGCCAGCAAGGCTAGGGTAGCACCACCCTTCCCAGACTAGAACTTTCTGCTGCTGTGGTGGGAGCCAAGCTTGACTGCATCATCAGGAGAGAAATGGAGGTGCCACTGCTTAGGTCAACCTTCTGGACAGACAGCCGTATAACCTTGGCCTATATCCAGAATGATGCCAAGAGGTTCAAGACGTTTGTCGCAAATAGAGTGTCGCTCATCAGGCAACACAATGATCCAGCTCAATGGCGCCACGTAAAGGGAAAGGAAAACTCTGCGGACGTATTGTTACGTGGGTGTAGTGCCGAGTCTGTTCCTCAATCTTGGTTCTGTGGCCCAAGCTTCCTCGGGGAGTACAAGAGCACCTGGCCATCGGATGGGCGGACATCCGTTGATCTGATGGAGACAGATGCCGAAGTGAAAAGGGATGTTTCTGTGGCAGTTGCAAGCACCGCAAATGCAGTCCGGCATCCTATGGAAGCCCTGATTGAACATTATTATAGTTTCTACAAACTGAAGAAGGCCCTGAGCTGGCTCATGCGAGTGAGAGTTTCTGCAGAGCTCGGGGACAAGTCTAAGTTAGCCGGTCACACAACCGCATCGGAGTTAGCTCGAGCTGATGAGCAAGTAGTTCGCTATGCGCAGGGCCAGACTTGCAAGTCCGAGATCGCAGCGCTGATGGAACGAGGCGCGGTGGCTACTTCCAGTCCCGTGAAGAATCTGAATCCTATTCTCAATTCACGTGGGATATTAGTGGTAGGAGGGAGGCTAAAGCATGCCAGGATGGGTTACGAGGCTAAGCACCCCGTCATCCTGTCGTCGGCTCATAAAGTTTCCAAGATGATTGCCAAAGAGTGTCATGATGCCGCTCATTTAGGAACCGAGTGGTCGCTGAGTCGACTCAGGCACAAGTATTGGATCGTACGAGCCAGAAGCCTACTGAAGGAAGTAAAGCATGCATGTGTCGTATGTAAGAAGCTTTATGCACCAACACACCATCAGAAGATGGCTGATCTTCCACCGGAGCGTGGTGAATCAGGCAGCCCTGGCTTTTCCTGTGTTGGGGTGGACATATTTGGCCCTTTCTACGTGAAATTAGGGCGTTTGGAAGTAAAAAGGTATGGTTGCTTGTACACACGCCTCACTGTGAGAGCAGTGCACATCGAAGTGTTGAATAGCCTAGAGACGGATGCCTTCTTAGCTGTGTTCTTCCGATTCATAGCACGTCGTGGCTGCCCCGTTAAAGTATTCTCAGACAATGGGAGCGCACAATGAATTGTCCCGTAGCTTGCGTCAATTGGACCAGGGGCACATCATTCGATCGGCTCACAGGCGTGGAGTTGAGTGGAAGTTTAATAATGCCACTCGCGTCCCATCATGGAGGTATATGGGAGAGGATGATACGCACAGTTCGCCGGGTATTGTGCACAATTCTGGACCGGGATGCCAGATTGACTGATGATGTGCTGTGCACAGTTATGTGTGATGCTGAGAATCTGGTAAACAGCCGGCCAATCACTAAGTGTAGTGATGACCCAGATGACGATGAACCCCTCACGCCCAATCACTTGCTGCTGCTGCACAACAACACGTCATTGTCTTCGGGTACGTTCTTCTCACGGGACATGTATCGGAAGCGTTGGCGGTACTCCCAGTGCCTTGCCGATCTGTTTTGGAAGAGGTGGCTCCTAGAGTACCTCCCGCAACTGCAGAGGCGCCCAAGATGGCAGCAAGAGAAGCTGAATCTTCGGGTGGGTGATGTCGTGCTGATCAAAGAGGAAGATGCACCTCGAGGAGCATGGCCCCTAGGGTTAGTTGTGGAAGTGAAACGTGGCGCAGATGACTTGGTTCGGAGCGTTCGACTCAGAACGAAGTCCACTCATTTGTGGAGGCCAATCACCAAGCTGGTGCCATTGGAAGGGTCTCTGGCTGGTGATCAGTGATGTGACGTTAGGTTGAATCTAGGTAAATTCAAGGAGGGGGTGTGTTACCGCCAGTTTAGCCTGCCGGTAATAGTAGTTGGAATCTCTAATAATTTAGCGATCTAAATGTTAATTTGACCTGTACCGAGCAGCTTATGATACAGTGGCTCCACCTATGGGGTTCTTAACCAGGACTGGTCGGTGCTGCCACCGGGTGGATTAGGTGTTAATCGATAGAAGATCGCAGTAGTGGGGCGGATATGTGTCTGAGGTGTGCACTTCTGGAAAGAAGCATGAAAATTTGCTCTAGGGGGGTTTTGAGTATGCTGATTTCAAAAATTGCGGTAAACACGATGTCACTCCAACGTTTACCGCCAAAAAATCAAAAATTAAAAATGGCCGCCAGAAAAAATGTTTTTGCCCATAAATCAGCTGTAAGTGCCCCGATTACCATGCTCTTAATGTATATACCTATTTTTTTGAAGTCAAAGAATGCAATAAAATACATGTCAAATATCATAAGATGTAATCTTCCCGCCAAAAAGTTGAAAATTCAAAATGGCCGCCACAAAACACAGTTTTGCCCATAAATCAGCTGTAAGTGCCCCAAGTACCATGATCTTGGTCTATATACATATGTTTTTGAGGTCAATGCACCCCATAGAACGGGTATAAAACACATCATAACACTTACAGCTGATTTATGGGCAAAAACATTTTTTCTGGCGGCCATTTTTAATTTTTGATTTTTTGGCGGGAAACGTTGGAGTGACATCGTGTTTCCCGCAATTTTTGAATTCAGCATACTTAAAACCCCTCTAGAGCAAATTTTCATGCTTCTTTCCAGAATTGCACACTTTATGTAAAAAATGTCACATATACGCCCCACTACAGGATTGCAGGTTAGAAGAAACATATGTGCTTTCATCGTTGATGGTAAATTTTCCGTTATTGTGTGTTTAAAGCAAATATTATGCTCCAGTCTAATATTACAATCGTTTCTAAGGTGTTATAGGATGTATAGGAATCTGCCTGCGTGTTAAATAGTGGATGATGTGTGAGTTAAGGGTGGTTTGGTGCTGGTATAGTTGACAGCCTTTGTGTGTGGGCCATTCTGTCATTAGGATTTTTAAGTGTTGAGCTTTGATAGGAATTTAGGCCATAAATTAAGGATGTTTGTGACTATTTACATGAGTGTATAATTTAGGTGTTACCTATAATTTGTAAGCTATTCAAGTACAAATCGGATAGAAACTATATTGTGTAATTTTATTTGTATAGGCCAACGGTGGTCGTTCACTGTCGAGTCACAGTCAGGACTTAATACCTGTGTATGGAATGCAGGTGCACAGTTCGTAAGTTTGCTAGTTTGTTTTCTACAATTATATGCCGAATGGGCCAATATGTATTTCTATTAGTGTTTAACCATTATTTGTAGTGGTGTAATTACAGAGCTGCTATTGTATGCGCGAGTCTCAGTGTGGTAATCTTGTATGTTTTAGATTCACCATATGCGTAGCGTCGCTGTATGCGTAATGACAGATGCAATAAAGATTAAGAAGCAACAGAAGCGTTCTTTCTCATTCCGTACACAACATGTATTGTCAAATATTATATGAATTACGGTATCAGGACAAATACCCCCCGGACAATTACCCCCCGGACATTTACCCCCTGGACATTTAGATGAGCAGATAGAGGACGACGGAGAAGGTAGTGGAAGAGTAGGAGTAGGAGGGGGAGAGGAGGAGGTAGAGGAGGTGCAGGTGGTGGTTGAGGGAAGAGGAAGAGGAGGGGAGAATGTGATGGAGGAGGAGAGGAGGAGGTAGAGGTGCCCTCCTCTACCTCCCCCTCCTCTTCCTCCACCACCTTCTCCCCCTCCTCCTCCTCCACCTCTTCTCTTCCTCTCCTCATCATCCAATACCTTCTCCACTCCTCCTCCACCACCTGACCCTCCGCTACTTCCTCCCTTCTCCCCCCTTCCCTCCTCCTCCTCCGCCACCTTCTCCCCTCCTCCTCTCTTCCTCCTCCACCACCTTCTCCCCTCCGCTACCTCCTCTCTTCCTCTCCTCCTACTCCACCACCTCCCCTCCTCCTCCATCACCTGGCCCTCCACTACCTCCTCCCTTCTCTACCTCATCCTCCTCCACCCCTCCTTCTCCTCCGTCACCTCCTCTCCTCCACCTTCTCCCCTTCCTCCTCCTCCACCTCCTCTCCTCCACCTTCTCCCCCTCTTCCTCATCCTCCACCTCCTCCTCTCCTCCTCCTCCACCACCTTCTCCGCTCTTCCTCCTCCTCCTCCTCCACCTTCTCCCCCCTCCTCCTCCACCACCTTCTCCTCCTCCTCCTCCACCACCATCTTCCCTCCTCCTCGACCTCCTCCCTGTATCATTGTTCAACAATGAATAATAAACAACAAGTGAGTCAATGTCCGGGGGGTAATTGTCCGTGGCGTAAATGTCCGGGGGGTAATTGTCCGGGGGGTAAATGTCAGGGGGGTAATTGTCTAGGAGGTGATTGTCCGGGGGGTAATTGTCCAGGGGGTGAATAGCATGGGGGTAATTGTCCTGGGGGTAATTGTCCGGGGGATAATTGTCCGGACGTGAGTGTAGGGGGGTATTTGTCCCAGAACCATGAATTTCACATCTGTTACATAAAGGGCGAGCCTGTTTTTGTGTCTGTCTGTCTGTCTATCTTCTCCCCCCTCGTAAGAGGTCACCACCCCAAACACATATATATTCTCAATCCAGCATACATGCGTCTAAACAGGAAAGATGGTATGCGACCATTTTAGACAAAAACAAAATCAAAAGAATATAAAAAATACAAATTATTTATTATTTTAATAAATGTCCGCGCGGTGGCGCTATATACCCTCATACTGCATTCGCGAATTTTCGCGTGTTTGTTTCGCATTTTTACCGGTATTTTGGTTCAAGGATAGAGAACATGTAGCCCATTGAAACCTATGTCATTTTCTTAAATGTGGGGGTAGCCCCTTTAAACTCGACAGGGGTACTGGTGAGGGTGTTCTTTGTTCATTTCAACCGATAAACATGATGTGAGTTAACTGGAAGTGTCGAAAAAAATGCGTTCAAGCGACCCTACTCGTCCGTTTTCGGCCGTTTCTGACCATTGCAACGCGCGAGCATTTCCCGTCACCTTCCGCTGCTAGGGCCCTGAAATCTATGTCGATATTTGCGCGTGCCATTAACGGACTCATATTACTTGCTCTCCGCAGTAAATTACCTGGAAATCCGTTGCTATTCCATCTTTTTGGGAGAACTCATAAATCACCGCCTAGAAACACCGCATTGTTATTTGACTGTACCCTGCTGCCTCTCGCCGGCATATTATGCATTCGCACGCCCGCCCGCTCGACCTCTTCCAGCAGCAGCCAAAACAGCATCAGCAGCAGTTCTCTTGCGGCCGGTGCGCGCTGGCCAGGCGTAAAGGTCCATACCGTACTCATATACAGTGCCACCCCCCTCTCCCAGCTGCCAATTCCGCTGCTGCGCGCACCGCTGTGTAGCCTGTAGTGTGCAGTGTGTGTGTGTGTGTGTGTGTGTGTGTGTGTGTGTGTGTGTGTGTGTGTAGATGTGTAGCGTGTGTGTGTGTAGTGTGTGGTTAGGTTAGGGTTTAGGTGTTAGGGTTAGGTTAGGTTAGGGAATAGGGTTAGGGTTACGGGTTAGGGTTGGGGTAGGGTTAGGGTCAGGGTAGGGTTAGGGTTGTAGGGTTAGGGTTAGGGTTAGGGTCAGGTAGGGTTAGGTTAGGGTTATGTGTTGGGTTAGGGTTAGGGTAGGTTACGGTTAGGCCGCTTTTTCCATTCATGATTCTCGTTCTTCCGCATATACAGTAACAAACACATCAATATTAAAACATAGCAATAACACATGTTTTAGTCTTCGCATCTACGCATCGACCTCCGGCGTTACAACATCGAGCCGCAGGACTATATTTATGCGTATTCCGCAAATATACATCAAGCCACGCGCGCCTATCTGCTGCGCACTGGGGGCATACCATGATTGATGCTCGTCATGTCATACAGAATTCGCGTGTGAATAAACTGTATGATATCTGTCGTGTGAAAACAATATCAATGTCTTCCTTGTATTCATTGTTTGCCCTGCTCTGCAACCGTGCTCGCACATACACATTGATATGCATATACTCACGCAAACAGATAAACGCGAATAGAATTACACATGCACATCGAATGACCCAAACACGCTACACCATCAACAATCCACGTGAGCTATCATCACTAACGGTATCTAATAGTCTACACAGCAATTCATTCATGCAATACAAGTACGTACTACGTACTACGTACTACGTGGCGTACAACCATTCCTACAAACAGCCTATTAACCCTTATTCGGGGTAGTGCGTTGTCGCCTCTTCATCCTACTATTATCCTAGCGACTCTAAGCTACCCTACACCCCTATTCAATCATCATTCGTCCCATACCATCTAATGAGGCACACACGCTCCCACATATACAGGTGGATATATGTTTCTATGCCACCGACTGATCGCGTGATGTCAGTGTACGTCAGTGTGACGTCAGTGGCTAGACCAATCACGCAACGCACATCCATGTATGCATATAGGGCACATACATCAATACATCATTTGAGCGAACCAAAATAGCGCAGCGGGTAAGGCGCCGAACGATTCTTCTTGAGGTGATGGGTTCGAATCCCATCTGTTTAATATTTTTATTTTTCTATTTTTCTATCTTTATCCATTTGTGTGTTAGTGTTAGTGTTAGTATTAGTGTTAATTAAATTTAATTAGGGTTAGGGTTAGGGTTAGCGGATACGGGGTTAGGAGGGTTAGGGTTAGGGTTTAGGGTTAGGGTTAGGGTTAGGGTTAGTTAGGGTTTTTTGCAATACAGGTTATGTGCGTGAGATAGCCATCAGCAGCTCAGGCTGTTATGGCATTCAACTGGGTACTTCAGAGATAGCCGAGTTCTCGTGGCGTGACGGTACACTGCAACAAAAAAAAATGACGTCACGCCGATCATCGGCTGCATGAAACATATATCCACCCATATAGCCACACGTCATGTTCATTGATGCAGTACACGCGAATCTTTGTCATCTGATGGCTGCCAACGCCCTCGACCGCGTGACGCGCCTAGACACCATCGCAACGCAACAGCCCGCACACATATAGACACGTCATGTCTATGCATTCCCGCACCGCCCCTCTCCCCCCCCTTCATTCTTCCATCTCCTTGCGTTGCTCACTCGCTCGCTCGTGACCCGGGCTCGTCACATACCAACACTGGGTGCAAAACACCTGCCATCAATTACCCGTTTAATCGCTACGTCTGATTCGCGCAGCATGCCGTATATATATACATGCTGAACAGCCTATATATCTAGGATATATACATCCGCATCTCATGGTGTGCCGCGTCGCGAGGATTTTATATTCAGACGCTGACAGCCTGTTCTATCACTGTGTTAACCTCCGCAAGTATATACATATCCTATATATATTGCCGTTCTCGGGAAACAATGATATGATATATCATATAATAATCCCCATGTGAAACTGCTCTGGTCGCAACGAGCTTTTATACTCATGGATCCGTCGCAAGAGTCGCAAGCACTTCCACATTGCCAAGTATGATACATACCTATACACGCTTTCTCGCGCCACCATAACGATATATATATCATAATACATCCGCTACTCAGCATCTCACACACCGCCATGTCAAAGTGTGTGGTCGCGGACGCTAATATATTCATGCATAGGGAAAGTACCTAGTCGAGTCGCAGACTGGCAGAGAGAGAGAGAGCAGAGGGGGGGGGGAGGGAGGTGTGTATGATGTGTGCATGTGTGCTGTATATGTGGCGTATATCAGTGTAATATCTGTGTATCCGCATATATATATATATATGTATCTATATATGTATATACATGTGTGGATATGTGTATATATATATATGTATATATACAATATACTACTATATATATGTATATATTACATATATATATGCTATATATTACATATATAATATCTCTGTATATACTGCAAGTCGCACATTAGCACAGTGGTATACCCAGCTAACAACATAACGTTTTCCTAACGTTATTTCTGGGTTTATTTTGGTTTGCGTTTGATTAAACCTTCTACACAGAACGCTTTCATCAAACGTTATAAATCAAAGTTATATATAGGTTTCTTGACAAACGTTTGCCACAAACGTTGTTGTCAACCACCATTTAACGTTTTTGCTTATAGTGCGAAATGGTTTACTACAAACGTTCAGCTATAAACTTAACTTACATCGCCACTAACTATTTACGTTTTTAAATAGTTGCCAAATGCGTTAGAAACAAACGGTTATTCTGCACACTATTACTAAGCCAGTACTGAACGCTTTATCTAGGGTTTCGAGGGGTAAAAATAAACTTTATTTAATAAACTTGAGTCGTAACTCATGAACAAACGTTAGCCATGAAACGTTGAACGTAATCGGTTTATTTAACGTTTTTTATATGTTAGAAACAAGAACTTTAAGCTGCACACCTATTACAAAACGCAGTACTAGAACGTTTATCTAGGGTTTGGGAAGGTGGCTGAAAATAAACGTTATTTATACTTATGTCGTAACATGAAACAAGCCTGTTTATGAACGGCTACACACTAACCATCATTTAACGTTTATTATAGGTTAGAAACAAACGTTAGCTCGCACACACTATACAAACTTATGTACTGAAACGTTTATCTAAGTTCGCGAGGTGGTTGAAAATAAACGTTTATTCTATAAACTTTGTCGTAAGC
>NW_014580525.1:0-253 GCF_000485595.1 Priapulus caudatus
TCATTCCCCATGCTCTGGTATATTTTACCTCTCTCTGCCGTTCGCTGTCATACACGCGCGCACACGCACGAACGCACGCACGCACACGCGCGCGAGCACGCGCCCAGACAAACAAATAACAAACAAACACTCGCTCTCTCTTTCTATCTCTGTCTTTCCCGTTCTATTTCACACTCTTACTCCACTCTCACTCTCTGCCTCGCTCTCCCTCTCCCTCTCTCTATCCCTCCCTCTCTCTCCTACCCCTCCCCTT
>NW_014580525.1:13352-14795 GCF_000485595.1 Priapulus caudatus
GAGAGAGAGAGAGAGAGAGAGAGAGAGAGAGAGAGAGATAGAGAGAGAGAGAGAGAGATAAGAGGAGAGACAGGGAGAACGAAGAGAACGCATGAACGATCGATCAAGTGAGTGAGAGGGAGAGGAGGAGACAATGAGAAAGATAAAGTGGGTGATAAAAGCGAAGGTGAGAGTGTGAGTGAGTCAGCCGACAAAGATTAAGAGAGCAGCAGGCGAGGTGACGGAAGAGGTCGGAGGATGAGAATGATTGAGTGTGTGACGTGGCAGCGTGTAGTGAAGCTCTCTTGCCCAGCAGCTGGTGTGTTTACCCAGCGCGCGGCTGCGGGTGTCGCGCTGCGTGTGAATCACTGCCTCCAATGATGACAATTACCAATCTCATCCTTCGATCCTGCATCCTCATCCTCCATAGCATCCTTCGCATTCTCCTACTCATCCCACCACTTCATCATCATCATTCGCCTACTCCTTATCATTATGGTTATCGTAATAACTGTCNGAGAGAGAGAGAGATAAAGAGAGGCGCCTCAGGCCGCTTTCCTCACGAACCCTCATTCTCTCATCGTCGAATTGAAATTGCTGTCCTTGGCGTGTGAGCGCATTTTACGGCCGGACATTGACTCCACTTTATCGTTACGTTGTCCGCGAGTTTGCGTGGCATCTGAAATCGCAACTGCTCCGACAGTCGTAGTGAAGCCTGCTCGTGTGCAGCGCCCTGCTGTCGCCTCACAACAGCTAATGCGACCATAATACTGCGACTAGACCACGTAACCTTGTGAGGGATACAGAAGAAGCAGGACTGGGGCTAGACCACGTAACCTTGTGAGGGATACAGAAGAAGCAGGAGAGGTCGTCATGGTGACGCTGCGTGGCGAGGAGAAGCACCTTATCTAACCTTGGAATTCCGGCGGGAGGCTGAGGGACGCAGGGGGAGGTCGTCATGGTAACGCAGCGTGGCAGAAGAAGCACTTTATCTAACCTTGGAATTCCGGCGGGAGGCAGAGGGACGCACGAGAGGTCGTCATGGTGACACAGCGTGGCGAGGATGCACCTTGCGTGCGTGCATGGCTTCTTGCATGCATGTCGTGTGTCGTGGATGGCGTCTAGACGCGAGCAAGAAGGCTGGTGTGTTACTGTTTACGGTTACGTTGTTACTGTCTCCTAATGGAATCCATTAGGTTTTAACTGCGTTTCTGCTTAGATTGGTCGTGCTCTGGTTATTCCCGTAATGTCCTATACCCCCCTGAGAGATAGTTACTCATGCGCCAGGAACGCTAGAGAGAAAAGGAGGGACAGACCGAGAAAGAGACAGACAGCGAGAAAAAAGAATATGAGAGCGAGAGCATGCGAGAATGAGGAGAGCGAGAGAGAGAGAGAGAGAGAGAGAGAGAGAGAGAGAGAGAGAGAGAGAGAGAGAGAGAGAGAGAGAGAGAGAGAGAGAGAGAG
>NW_014580525.1:14982-19615 GCF_000485595.1 Priapulus caudatus
CCTCTCTCTCGCCCCCACCTCCTCTCTCTCTCACCCCACTTCTCTCCCCTCCTCTCTCCCCCTTCCTCTACTCTCGAGTATTTCTCGAGCTTTTCTTTCGGCTGCGAGCGAGCCTCCTTAGCGCGATGACGTCACGGCGATGGCGGGGAACATGGCTTCGTCGTTATCTGCTGCAGCTCACCTCACGTCGGTGTGAGCATGATGATGGAAGATGATTTGTTTTATCGCTCATGACGCTCCGTCTTCGAATTCGTTATCGATTGCGAGAAACGTAATAAGGAGGCGCCAAGCTTCACGCCATCGCTCTTACTGCGCGCGTGCGTGCGTGCGTGCGTGCGTGCGTGCGTGCGTGCGCTGCGTGGACGTGAGTGATGCAGTGTGTGTGTGTCTGATGTGTGTGCTGTGTGGTGTGTGATGTGATGCGTGCGTGCGTGCGTGCGTGCGTGTCGTGTGTGTTTTTTTTGTGTGTGTGTGTGTGTGTGTGCTGTTGTGTGCGTGTCCGGAGGGCCGTGCAGTGCTGTGCGTGTCGTGTTGTCTGATGTCCGATGTTGTTTTAGTGGCTGGCTGCGTATGACAATGACTCTGTGCTCGCGCGCAGTGTGTGGGCGGCAATCGTGCGTTGTGTGATGGGTTGTGGATTTGGGTGAATGTGTCGTGTGTGCGTTGGCGTGTGCGTGTGTGTGGGCGTGACGTGCTTTATGCGCGTGTTCATATTCCAGATCAGATGAAGCCCATTTCGGATTCGTCGCCCCTTATCTCGTGGCGGCTGTGTCCGCTGCGGCCGGGTGCCACCACTGTAGTGACACCTAGCTATCGATTTATATTATAGCTGATTAGAGTGGAGCAGATGAGAGAGCGAGAGAGCGAAAGGTGAGCAAGAGAGAGAGACGAGAGAGAGAGAGAGAGAGAGAGGTGCTTGACAGAGAGACGAGGAGGAGGAGATGGAGAGAGAGAGGGAGAAGAGAGAAGAGAGAGGGAGAGAAGAGAGAGGAGCAGAGGAGAGAGCACGAGAGAGAGGCAGGAGGAGAGGAAGAGAGAGAGAGAAAGAGTGAGAGAGGTATATAGATGTGTGTGAGGCTGCGATTTCCTCAGCGGCATCGTGGTGCGGTCTGGTTTGCTCTGTCGGAAATGAAGCTAGTTCTAATTTGATGCCTCCTCCTCCTCCCCTCCCCCTCCTTCTCCTCCTCCTCCTCCTCCTCCTCCTCCTCCGCGCCTTTTCCTCTGCAGCGTTCGGTGATAATTGCTGTTTTTTCTTTCTCTCGTGCGCGTCTGCGAAATTGCGTGTGCGTGTCGCTGCCGTCTGAACTCCAGATGAGGTGATGGTGGGGACCCGGGGGGAGGGGATGAAAACCCCCCTCCTCGGGATGAAAACCCCCCTCCTCCCCCGCGTGTATAAAATCTGGCACTCCGGCTGAAAGGGGTGACGACCGCAGCTTTTAACGCTAGAGTGGTAGGAAAAAACCCCTCCCCCAGTTAACCTTTCTAGAATACTAGGGGTTAGTGTCCGTGGAGGCAGGGAGGAGGAGGGAAGAGGGAGAGGGGGAGGGGGTGCTGTTTCTGCGACAGGTTCACGTATGGAGTCAGGCCTGCTTTTTTGCTCGCGCGACGGTTTGCGTTGTTTACCCGTGGCGGCGATTTTTTGCCGTTTTTCTGCAATTTGCGCGGCTTTCAAACTGGAATTGGCGAGCCGCGGTTCGAACAATGGCGGGCTTTCATGACAGGGGAGGTGTCGGGCACCTTGCTACTGTGCGACTTATCAACTCCCACCTTCTCTCGCCCCAGCCCTCTGATCTCCCCTGATCTGCAAACCAGGACGGTGTCAATAGCGCCAGGGTCGCCTCCATGTCAGGACCTCCTCCCCCCTTCCCCCTAATCTCCTCTTTCTTTCGTATGACGGCACCCGAAACTAAATGCGCTTCTTGTTTCATCGTCACTTTTTGTTTCTCTCACCCTCCCGTTTTGCCCTGCTTACTCCAGGTCCTCTCTCTCTCTTCTCCTCTCTCTCTCTCTCTCTCTCTTCTCTCTCTCTCTCTCTCTCTCTCTCGCTCTCTCTCTCTCTCTCTCTCTCTCTCTCTCTCTACTCTCTATCTCTCTCTTCTCTCTCTCTCTCTCTCTCTCTCTCTCTCTCTCTCTCTCTGCTCTCGATTTCTCTCTCTATCTATCTATCTCTCGCTCTCTCTTTCTCTCTATCTCTCTCGCGCTCTCTTCTCTCTCTCTCTCTCTCTCTTCTCTCTCTCTCTCTCTCTCCTCTCGCTTCTCTTTCTCTTCTTCCTCTGTCTCTCTCCGCTCTCTCTCTCTCTCTCTCTGTCTTCCTCTTCTCATTATCTCTCTCTCTCTCTCTCTCTCTCTCTCTCTCTCTCTCTCTCTCTCGTCTCTCTCTCTCTCTCTCTCTCTCTCTCTCTCTCTCTCTCTCTCTCTCTTCTCTCCTCTCTCTTTCTCTCTCTCTCTCTCTCGCTCTCTCGTTCTCTCTCTCTCTCTCTCTCTCTCTCTCTCTCTCTCTCTCTCTCTCTCTCTCTCTCTCTCTCTCTCTCTCTCTCGCTCTCTCTTTCTCTCTTCTCTCTCTCTCTTTCTCTCTCTCTCGTTCTCTCTCTCTCTCTCTCTCTCTCTCTCCTTCTCTCTCTCTCTCTCCCTCCCTCCCTCCCTCCCTCCCTCCCTCCCTCCCTCCCCTCCCTCCCTCCTCCCTCCTCGCTCGCTCTCTCCTCTCTCTCTCTCGCACTCACTTTCTCTCCCTGGTCGCGTTGTACGTCGCAGACGCTTCGCATGTAAATCTAGCGCACGTTTTTACACGTGTTCTCTTTTTCGGAAATTCGCAGCACACCGACTCGCACCGATCTAGCAAACTAGTTTTGCAGCGAACAAGCGAGCGAGCGAGCGCCATCACGATGGCTGTGTTGAAAGCTATCGATGTTTTGGATCAATTACGCTCATGTTCGGTTTCATCGTCTCCTGTTATCTTCGTGAAGAAGACGAGCGGGAAAGCGAGGCACTGTCTGTCTGTCGGGTGTTGTTTGTGTGCGTGCGTGCGTGTGTGTGCGTGTATGTGTGTGTGTGTGTGTGTGTGTGTGTGTGTGTCTGTCTGTCGGGTGTTGTTGCTGTAAGGATGGGAATCGGCGGTGTGTATGTCGCATCCCCGGCATCGCAGCTTTCGCGTTGTTGTTGACGTGTGGTACGCTTACACACACACGCTCACGCACACGCGCACGTACGCACGCACGCGCACACCCACACGCTCACGCTCGCGCGCACGTACGCACGCACGCGCACACACATACGCTCGTGCGCGCGCACGCACGCACGCACGCACACACACACACACACACACACACACACAGGCGCGCGCGCACACACACACATACACGCGCACGCACACACACACACGCACACGCNACACACACACACACACACACACGCACGCACGCACGCACACACGCACACACACACGCACACACACACACACACACTGATGCGGGCGGCCTAATCTCAATGTGTTGTTGTGTTTGCGTACAGCTTCAAGAAAATATTTTTATTCGGCGCGCTTGTAAGTAAATTCCACTTACCGGCGAGATCAATTTGGTCTGATGAAGCCAAAAGACGATGAATTTAACGCGCTGCCACTAAATCCAGCCGCCAGTGACCTTTTACTCTCATTAAACCAGCAGCCTCGCCCACGCGTGTCATTCGCCTGATTTAGTAGCAGCAGTAGTAGTAGCACCAGCAGTAGTAGTAGCAGCAGAAGCAGCAGTAACAGTAGCAGCAGTAACAGTAGCTACCAGAGCTATCTAGTAGAATATCTGATTCACAGCCTATCGAGATATATAACTAACTACACGGCCGGGAAGGAGCAGTACGGCCGAGGTGCGCGCACAATCAAGCTTTGTCTTACGACACGTGCCAGCTTTTAGTGACATCCCGATCATACGCAGTACTTTTGCATCCACGAATGGATGTAAACCACACGTTTTTCGGCAATCCACATAAGCACACACGGGGAGGGGGCGGAGATGCGAGACATCGGTTGCCATGGCGACGCGCCGCGAACAATCGCGTGAGATTACCCGGCGGCGCAGGAAAAACAACAGAACGGCTAAAGTACTAATGATTACGACTAATCTGCTGCTGCTGCTGCTAATAGCAGTAATTTACAGGCAAACACAGTGCTTGACAATTTCGAAATAATTACAGTTAAGGAAGATTTATGCGGTGGTTTTGTTGATTCTTGCACAGTACAGCAGGCATCAGTATATTTACGCGGGCCATTCATTCATACCAACCAGTGGTTACGGACAGACAAACCGACAGCAAAAGAAAAACACATGCACTTACATTCAGACACACGAACAGACTCACACGGGGTGAAAAGGTTTCAGAGAGGGGGATAGGAGAAAGCTAACGAGAGAGAGGGTGAGAGAGAAAGAGACGGAAAAAGAGAGAGCGAAGAAGGAGAGAATCAAGAGAAAGACTGTCCGTAGGCAAGCATGTATAGCGGCTATATCAGGGCTATATATATCTAGCGTTGCTGCTGGTGTGTTCACGAATGCCTGGATTAACTGATTAACTGGCTTTACAACAAAGGCGCGAGAAATATTGCCCTCCCCCCTCTCTCTCTCTGTCTCTCTCTGTCTCTCTCTGTCTC
>NW_014580525.1:20127-21262 GCF_000485595.1 Priapulus caudatus
TGCTGCTGATGTTGTTGTGTTGCTGTTGCTGCTACTACTGGTGCTCCTGCTTCTGCTGCTGCTGCTACTGCTGATGGTTTCTGCTGCTGCTGCTGATGTTGTTGTTGTTGCTGTTGCTGCTACTACTGGTGCTCCTGCTTCTGCTGCTGCCGCTACTACAGTACCTGTCGTCGCTGCATAGCTAGGACGGAATGCCCTTAGACGGAATGCCCCTAGTGCAGCAGTCCTAGTAGCAGCTATAGCGTACTAGCGCTGGTCTCGCGGAAGGGGGTCCCTGTGTCTGACCAGCTGTCAAGAGAGAGCAGAAGAATCGCCAGTGAAGTGCTGCCCCTGACAGATGTCGGTGCCTGCCTGCCTGCATGCATCATGCCCTACAGCGACACGTATACTACGCTGTATGTGTGTGTGTATGTGTGTGTGTGTGTGTGTGTGTGGTGCTTGTCGTGCCGGTGTCGTGCGTGCGCGTGCGCGTGCGTGCGTAGCGGTGCGTTCGTGCGTAGTGTGTGTGCGTGGTGCGTGTGTCTGTGCGTGCGCGTGTGGGTGGTGTGTGCCTGATTCTTTGTTTGCTTTGCTGTTGCGACTGCTACTGCCCGATGACTGATTGTTGCTGTTATTGATGATGATGTTGCTGCCGCTGTTTGATGATGATGATGATGATGATGATGATGATGATGATGATGTTATTGCTGCTACCGCAGCTGCCGCCGTTGACGATGGCTCAGCCGTGGCTGGTGGTTCCCTGACAGCATCATGAATGCATCCATGCGAGGGAGCGGGGATCCGATACACAACTCTACTATCAAACGTGACTAACTCCGGACGTCTCGGACTATTTTCTACCCTTGAAACGTAATTACACATAGCAAAGAGCGCGTTTCACGTGCGTAGACTGTCGCCGGCGCTCGACGTCCGCGGTGTGCGCTTATGGTCGCGTGCGACGATGGGTGCCCGTCTATGTCATCGTTGTAAGTGTACTGTTTGCTAGGTACGGGTGTTGCGGTGTATAAACCACTCTTGATCTTGCTCTCTCTCTCTCGCTCACTCGCACGCTCGCTCTCTCTCTCTATCTTTCTCTTGATCTCGCTCCTCTTCTCTCTTCTCTTTCTTTCTCTCTCGTTCTCACTCTCTCTCTCTC
>NW_014580526.1:1601-20083 GCF_000485595.1 Priapulus caudatus
AGCAGTTCTTCATGCAGTGATTCTCATGCAGTAGCGATGTTTCATGTGTAGTGAATTCGCACGCAAGCACGCACGTGTACGTGCACTACATAAA
The DNA here is from genome assembly GCF_000485595.1 of Priapulus caudatus. Classification (NCBI taxonomy): domain Eukaryota; kingdom Metazoa; phylum Priapulida; class Priapulimorpha; order Priapulimorphida; family Priapulidae; genus Priapulus; species Priapulus caudatus. Next base: position 1,696 of record NW_014580526.1, read on the forward strand.
CAGCGCTTTCTATCAGAGCATGTGGTCATTCATCTGTAAATGTCAAGCAGCACGCTTTGCTTCTGCCAACCACAACACATAACAAACACACGTTACCTGATCTATGACGTCACGTGAAACATCGCTATTAGGCTTGCGCGATGGTGTGTGCATATGTTTGCTAGTGAATTAGACCCGCTAAAATTCGAGACTGTTCGCTGGCAGCAATTGATCCGTGCGCCGGCCTTTCGATTTGGCGCACGGATCAAAAGCTGCCAGCGCGTGATACTTTTGTAGGGCGTTCCCGCTGTCGCGTGCGCCTTGCCGCGGAACTGCGCGCAAGATTCGCGCTTAGCGGGCAGAATCAACACCTCTCAGGCGACGCTTCTCTGGTATCCGGTCTCTCATCTGGGTTTCTTGAATTTCTTTGACCCGCAAGAAGATAAAAAATTGCTGTATTTCCTGTCCGTTTCGATTTCGTGCAACTTAAATTAGATTCGAAGTATCGCAGACAGCAGTAGCACCACTTTCACCTATCCACGCTGTAACCAAAAGCTAACGAGACAGATGGACGGGCGAGAGTGTGTTGCAGAGAGGGAGTCGAGAGAAAAGGCAGCTCAAAGGAAAAAGACGAGAAGGAGAGAGACAGTCCGACAGAGAGAGGGGGCGAAGGAGAGAGAGATCGATAGAGGAGAGGAAGAGAGAGAGAGAGCACGCGAGAGAGAAAGAGAGAAGAGCGCGAGAAATAGAGCCCATAAAAGAGAGCGAGAGAGAGAGAGCGCGCGCGCGCGAGAGAGAAAGAGAGAGTAAGGGAACGGAAAGGAACGAAAAAGCAGCAGATAAGAGGAAGAAGATCATGCGCGAGAGAGTGGTGGGGGACAGAGGAGGATATGGGTGGAGCGGGTGGATGGAGGGGGCAGAGCAATTGTGTTAAGGTATTGCCTCTATAACTACACCGCACACTCGCTAGGTGGCGCTAGTAGATCATGCGCTCACTATTCTAACATTTTTACAAGCAATAACTAACTACCTGCATGCTTTATTTGTTGTGAATATTTACATTATAAGAATATCAAGGACAAGAGTTAGGGTTAAAGCTAGGATTAGGCTTAGGGTTACAATATTTACATTATAAGGGTATAATAAAGGTTAGGATTAGGTGTGGTAACCAAAGGACACAAGGATAGGTGTGTAAACAAACCCTAAACATTTCTGCAAACAAAAAAGAAAAAGTTGGTAGCGGCCTGAGACGCAAACAGCATTTGTTCATGCTTGCTCGACCCGTATTGTTTCATACCTTACATCTCTACACGATATCGCTGGGAAATCGCATCTGAAGGAAAGATACCTGAAATGGAGAAAGGTTTCGTAATGACTACACACATTGCTGCCACATTTGATCCTATTTTTTACACACAGATCAATGTTTTTTGTATATATGGTTCGCAGTAAACTGACACATACGTGCAAGCTTAATATACAGTCGAACTTTGTTACAACGTACCTCCATGGACCTTAAGAATCAGTACGTTATAACGATAGTTAGTTGTAACAAATTCCCATAATATGAACGCTAACGCAAGAATTAAAACATGAAAGTCTAATGATAACACCTGTAACAAATTTGTCAGCTTACTGTAGTTAGAGTAAAATAAAACAATGTATTGAAGACACCCGTCTTTTGTTCCCGTTACTTGCACTCAACGAAATGAAAGAGCCTGCGTTAATTTCGCAGATGTCACGAATGAGTTTAAATGTTGCTGATGCCACTGTATCAGTTCGTTTACTTACAACTTGAAAAGGCAGTAATCTTCGTTTGCTTTGTCACTTAATTTACTGGCCACACGCCCAAGAATAGTGTCCCGTACGTTGTAACGAAGGCTAGTATGCATTTTNTATCTGTGAGATATTTGTGCAATAAAATTAATTTTAATTTTAATTTTAATTTGACAGACAGTATTCACTTGCGTACGTGTGAACGCGCCGACTCAAACCGGCCCGAGCCAAATCTAGCCAATTTGGCTCGAGCCAAATCATGACCGTGTGAACGCGACTATAATCTATAATATAATAGTAGAAAGAGCCGAAGTGTCGTTTTCCGTATCTCCTCCGAAACCGTGCCACGTGTGCTCGCGCAAATCGAGCTGGGCACCTTCTCGACGTCCCGAATACATTCCGCTACGTTAGAACGCAATTTTTCGATCGTAAAGTGACTTTTGGAGGCAATTTTCTAAAAAGTTATGTGCCCGAAGAAACTTCGGCATTCATCGGAAACCCGCACCAACTTTTAAGAGCGCAAAATCCGCATGCGCAGTCCCAGCAGAGTACGTGCTCTCATCGGTAACCCGCACCAAATTTGAAGATCGACAAATCCGCATGCGCAGTCCAATCAGAGCATGTGAATCACCTGGTACCGCAACTTGCAAGATCACGGCGTGGACGAAGACGGCTTGGAGTAACCCCACTTACTTACTTACTTACTTGATTTACTTAATTTCTGGTATTTCCTGTACATCCAGCATTTGTCAATAAACACATATCACACAGTGCCATGTCTACAAAATACTGTACACTATACCAGGGATAGACATAGGAGTCCGCATCCTTAATAATTATCAACCCCTCATAGGATGAAACGATAGGACGAGGGAGCTACCGGTTTTCGTTTTACTTTCGTTCTCCCCTTCCAGGCGCCCGTCACTCCTACGCAGTCATAAACATGCTCCACACACGGCATTGCTTCGCGCCATTGTGTGTGTGTGCGTGTGCGTGTGCCGGTGTGCGTGTGCGCGCGCCCGCGTGTGTGTAAATGTGGTATGTGTGTGCGTGGGTGCGCGTGTGATTGTGCGTGCGTATGCCCGTATGTGTGTGAATACGGTGTGTGCGTGCGCGCGCGCGTGTGTGCAAATATTTAACAACGGGAGGTGTAACCGTGCCAGCGCTTACCCGGCTCCCAATGCTCTGACATTTTTAGACGCCGTTTCGATTGTCTAAGAGCACACACATACCACACTATATATACCATAACCTTTTGAAATTGTGTTAAACAATTAATGTGTTTTCTCACGGGTTTTAATGATAAATACTAAGCAATACTAAATGTAGATTAAAGGTATAATAATAAGCATTGGATTAGGTGGACCCTTCTCCTAGCATCGCAAGCCACACTAAACGCACGCACGCAAGCCGCACGCACGCACGAACTCACGCAACCCACACCGGCACGGGTGTGTGTATCGTGTATGTGCGCGTGGTGCGCGTGGCGCGTCTTGCGCGGTGCGTGCTGCTACGTGCGTTATGTATGTCTTTGTTATGCGTGTGTTGTGCCGTGTGCGTGTATGTTTTGGCGCCCGTCGTGTGTAAATTGGTATGGTGTGCGTGGGTGGCACGATGTGATTGCGCGTGCGGCATGACAGTATGTGTGTGAATGCCGGTGTGTGCGTGCGCGCATGTCGTCGTGTGTTGTGTGATGTGTGTGTGCGCGCGTGTCGTGTGCCAAATTTGACAATGGTGAGATTGTAAGCACCCTGCCCGGCCGCCGTCAGCTTGACTTTCAGAAATAATGCCTTCTAAACAGAATGATTTTTCAAGTGAAATTGTACTATGAAATCACCCCATTTCCCTTTTTTTAATTGTATGTCATTTTAATGATTTTATTATATGATACTTTTTTTTTAAACAAATATTGATATACGACTCCAGTCTAAATATCACTATTTCTCGTTTACTGTAAAATCACTCCTCAATTAAGAGTGAGAGATAAATGGTTAACGCCATTCTCAAATCAGACCCACTCAAACCCGTTCGGGGACGGATAATAGCTATTACTATATAATAATATTAAAATGCCTCTATCAATACACCGCGCACTCGCTAGGTGACGTTAATAGTTTATATGCTATACATTTGTTACCGTTGCCTTAGCATATTGTTCCGTACGGTATATCTCCACGCCGATATCACCGGGAAATCACGCGTCGCTGAGAAAAGACACCCGCAGTGGAAAAACCATTCACGTAATGACCACACACACGCTGCTACATTTAGTTGGTTTTCACGCAGTTTCTCACGAGCTTAAAGTGCGTTATAATATATTCTCTTTTCTAAGAATACACTACACACTTGCTAGGTGCTGCTAGTAGATTACGCGGCGCTCACTATTGTACATTTCTACTAAGCGAAAACTACCTGCATGGTTATATTGATTGTGAATATTTACATTATAAGGGTAACAAGGGCAAGAGTTAGAGTTAGAAACTAGGGTTTAGCTTGGGTCAAGGTTAGGCTTAATATTTGTTATAAAATGTCTCAATGAATACACGCGCACTCGGCTAGGTGGCGCTAGTAAAGATAATAATGAAGACTGAAGTGTCTGTATATTATACTAACGAGAGTACACAATCGATTATTATCTGAAATTCTGAAAACCGAAAAGCTCGGCTTCGATGGAGTCGTCTGCCACACCAAGAGCTAGCGTTTGCTGGCACAAGGTTTACTGCAGAAATATTAATGTATTTAGCATTACTCATACATATTGTACTGTACTGCGTACAGCATTTGTGTAATAAAACAGAAATCATGAGAGCGGAAATTAATATTGAAAATGTAGGAATACGCGAGCATAGGCCGATAGCGCGCACGAGGTATTAGAGAAATTAGTTATAGAGGAACAACGATTATTAGAAGCGTCCAACAGCACATTGAATAGTTAACATCCGCAACGCTTAGGAAGATTGTAATTATGCCAAGCGGCAGATGGCGCGATTAGGTTTAGAGGGCACTACGGTGTTAGATTGTAGCGAGCACGCCAGTAGATTGGGCTAAACTTATTAGCCACCTGTTACGAAGCAACGCATGCAGAATAAAAGATACCAGGGACAGTTTGGCAGCAGCAAGGCCAAAGGGTTGGATTTGGACACAGTCCAAACTGACGTAAGATAGACCAGCGTGGTCCTCGTCATCCTAATGTCCGACGCCGAACACATAAAGGAGAGTCCGAAAAGCGGCGGCGAGGCGAGAGGGACGCGTCGACGGTAAGGCACGCCCAGAGGTATAAAAGGAGACGCGCGAGAGAGAACATGGCCGGTTATAACGACAAAGTGCTGTCGCGAAATAAAAACAACGTTTTCTCTGTGACAATCCTACTGTTTGCTTTATAAGGCGACTTGAATTTATTCAACGCTACAATAGCATCATCGCAGCTGTCATTTACACTTGTCTCACCCGATGAAACTCATGTCTACCTGCCATCCCGCGACCCGGCTCGGTCACGTAGCCCAACTGATGAGCGAAGAGAGAGAAAGAGGAGGAGGAAGGGAGGGGCAGTTTCCAAGCACCCCACGAAAATGTGAATTCATGACATAATTATGGCAGCCACCTTCCCAAAACGCATTTTGCCACGTGGCATTACGCTGCCCCAGTCACGCAAAACACGCACGCACACTCACGTTGCGCGCACATACACTTCTATACACAGAACACACACACCACAACACACGCACGCACTCACGCACGCCACACACACACACTCACACACAAACACACCACACGCACACACACACACACTCACACACAAACACACACACACACACACACACACACACATATACACAGATATGCACGCACGCACGCACGCGCGGACGGATGCGCGCACGCACACACACAGACACACACACACACACACACACACAGACACATACACACACACACACACACACACACACACACACACACACACCACACACACACACACACACACACACTTAACTCACACATGCGAAGCATAAATAGTATGGATCATGGTTGCATGGATTGATAGATAGATTGATTGATAGGTAGATAGGTAGATTGATAGATAGAAAGATTGATTGATTGACTGACCGTTCGCAGTTAGTTAATGCTTTCTTAATTCTGTGTATACACAAGATTTATATCTCAATAAATGCTTAAAATTATATTTAAAATATTGTAGGTTGTGCATTCGTGTACGTAGTTTGTTCTGAAAAATATAAAACGCGAGCTATAACGAACTTCAGCAGTGAACCCGATTTCTGCAAACTTTTAAATTATTACGGTTAGCAATGGCAGAAGAAAGAAGGAAAGGAGACCGACCGGGTCCCATGCGAAATTTTAGAGCAACTCTATTTGCATCGCTATGGCAACGGCATTGCCGTGAAAGATTTATTTGATTACAAGTAGATCGCTGCCATGTAAAATGTGCAAGTACTTCATTATCAAAACAAAATCCAAGACAAATATATTGCATGTAGAAATTTTTTGAAATTGCACGAAAGTCTATCATTCATTTATTTGAAAAATACATATTAATTTCATACCGGAAATGCATTAAGTATACTTGTGATATCACAATAATTTACAGCAAGTATGTAAATAAACGAATTATTAATTAATTAATGCACAGTCACTGACAGCTGAAGGTTTGAAAGCTGCATTCCGTCCGTAATTTCTAACCGGTTTTCTTATTGGTATGAAGACAATTGGTATTCAGCCAACTGCAGCATCTAGGGGAAAGATGGGTGGGGGCGGCAGAAACCGCGTTGGTGCTGGCAGACCGTCAAAGGATTGTTTGAAAAATATAAAAGAAAAGATGCCGTTCAGCTCTCAGATTATGCCTAGACGCAAAGCCCAACATAACATTCATGAATGTGTTAAAACAACCAATCTCTTGGTAAAATACACTCTACCAAGTAAACTGTAACAAGTAAAATTCCTTGGATGTTGTTAGTGTTTTTATTTCAAATGTTTTTTTTAAAAGAACATTTGTCAGGATGCATGCTTTCAAGGAAAAAGACTCTGCATGTACGCGTAAAGAATTTTGTTCTATGGCAATGTGTGTGAAAACTGCCTTCCATGTAAAGTAGGTAACCAATATTGTCTGTGCTTTCTTAAGATAAAGTGGTACATCGCGAACATATCTCACAAAATTCATGCTCATAACAAAAATTATATACATGTACAGATCAATCTCTATTGTGTGTTATCAGAATACCGCCACTACCGGGTGGACACCAGTTTTTTAATTTTAATTTATTTATCTTATACCTCCTAAATTATTGTACAGGAGAGCAGCCCTATTTAAATATTTACCCTGGGAGTTATTTTCCTTTCAGTACTTTTTAGTTTGTTTTGCCAGAACAGTGTCATTCCTTCAAAGATACCGACTCTACACTGGATATCTACGACTACTACCATCATCATCACCATCATCATCGTCATAATCACCATCATCATCATCATCATTTATCATCACCATCAGCATCACCAAAACATCAATGTCTGATATAAATTGTCAATAAAAAAACGCCAATATTTGAGAGACAGCCATTTGTCTCTATTTTCAACTTTCTCAGATGCATCTGACACAAATCCCTGATGTTACTTTCTGTGGAATGTTCTACTTTAACTGTGAGTAGGGGTGTTATGCCAACAGCATGTCTAGATTTTATTTTTTACATCAAAGTTATGGCCGTTATATTTGACAGACATGCAGGCACTGATTTTTTATTTGATTTATTTGATGTGTAATCGCATTCTTTGAGAAAAAGAGTAGTGGTGATGAAGATAAGACATTCAATGTATGTATTAATGATACTTCCAAGGTTATACTGTATTTGTGTGGGTTTTAAATTTTAGTGCAAAATGTAAGTGTTTTTTTGACAGACAGGTAACGTCCGTGTCTACTAAATTCAAAAGAAGATAAAACATTAAAAAATAATATATTTTAAGGATTTCTTTGTTTCATCAAACCAATTTATGTCCTTTCTAACTATATCTAAGACATTATAATGGAGGGGAATAACATTTAAATATTTATACAACATATTTTAAGCATGCAAAAATTACGTCACAAAATTTCACGAGAAAACATTGACATTTTCCACTAAAACATGCATAAAATTTGTATTCTATGACAAATTTTTGTCAAAACTATTGTTTTTATCTCTACAGCTTAAAATTGAAACTCTACTACATTCATAATTTGTTATAAACAGATATATGGAAAAATATGTCCCAAAAAATCACGGACATTATTAATTACTCAATAGCTCAGAAGCACCCATAATTTATAAACAAAAATGAATGACAATTTGTGACGGTAGCAGGGGCGTGTACAGGATTTGTACCAGGGGGGTCTAGCCGTAACCCAAACTTGCAAGCACGACATTTTTTGAAATTATACCCCCTTAGAAACGCACACGTAATTGCCTACCAAATATATTTCTCTCATTGCAAGTGTCAGACAGTAGGTTCCAAGCGTTAATAAACCATTCTTCACGCCACCCTTCCTTGTCCGACTCCTTCATCTTCCCCAACAGTTCCTTAGCGCTGAACTGTATAAGTCCGCTCTTACTCACCAGCGGACCACTATCAAGACGTCTCAGTAACTCCTTCACGTTCCGCTCACGCAAATACGCGACCGGCACGTGTGTGATTTTTTTACCGAGGTCCTCCTCCAAAACATTGAAATTATGAATATAAGGATGCGGCATGTTGCGCTTATTTGTACACGATTGTATGTACTCAAATATTTTACGCACGATTACTGGGAACGACAACGAATCCGCTGGGTTGCGTGTTGCGACATGGAGTAGCGCAAGTTTTAGGAGGTAGGAGTCGATCAGTTTCTTAGGCATAAAGCGAGTGACGATATACAGCTGAAATACGTCTATGTTAGATGTATTTAAACTTATAACGTAAATGTCTGTACGCAACTCATCGTTATTCGACATTTTTCCACACTTATTATAACAATCATGTACTTGAGGATCAAGAAATGCCTTTGCTGTGATTAGAGCCTTGCGATAATCTTGATGGAAACTTCTGATCATATTGCTTTCCGCTACTGCCGTACAGACGGACCAGCACGTATTATTTGTGTCCACGCCAGGCTTGGGTACCACGTGGTAGTGGTCATCAGGAAATTTTGTTGCGCCAGCTGGCTTGCCCGAGATTCGTACTACCGGCGTACAATCTACCGATATAAGTAGAAATTTAAAATGTCCGTCGCCAACAAATATTATGTTAAATTGAGTGCACACTTTATTCCATTCCAAAATATGTGACTTTTGTATTTTGAATAAATGCTCTCCGTTTTTCATGACTTTCGATACAGCCCGACACAATACCTTAACAAATTCTTCTTTTAGATTTACCGAAATATGCTGGTCTGATTTTTCCTCGCGAATTTTTACAAAGCCAGCTGTATTAGATTTTGTGTTTTCAATAATTAATTTTTCTCGATATCTATCGATTTCGAATAGAAAGTCGTATTCGTCCGGCAGACCAGCTTTTGTGCGGTTGGCCGTGCTGCCTATCAGAATGGGCGTGCAGGAGAAGTCACTGTCTAAGACTTTCATCTCCTTGCAGACTCGCACCATCAGGTCTAGCACAGCGTCCGCCATTTGATCGCATTCCCCCTGATGCTCTAATCTTCCCAAGCCTGGCGTCTCCCATATATCAGACAGTGACGTCACACCACTGACATTACAGGGTGATTTCTTAAGTTCTTCGTCATAATAACAATTCTTGGGCAGCTGATTGAAGTATTGGTGCGCCAGTAGAACGCCGGCGGATTTTCTATGGCCGTCGTTGATGGTGGCGACAAGGGCGCAATCTACGGCCACCTGGTACGCTATTTGCACGTCCTCAGGATACCACGCACTTATTTTATTCAATAATTTCGTCACAAGGCTTGTGTGACCGCTGTAGGCAGCCCACGCTAACACCGTCCTGCCATTGTTACTGCGACGCGCATGCGCTGTTTCTTCTAGTAACATCATGACACACGATGTATGACCGTGTTCGGCAGCATGCATCAACGCTGTCTTGCCATCCACGTCCACGTGATCTATGTTAGCGCCCGCATCTAATAACGCTGTGATCGCATCCGTATAACCGCTAGAAGCTGCATACGTTAATTCGGTGTTGCCCTCATCGTCCGCGTGATCTATGTTAGCTCCCGCATTTAATAACGCTGTTAAAGTATCCGTTTGGCGGTTAGCAACTGCTATCATTAATGTGCGGTAGCCACCCTCGTTCGCTTGTTCTATGTTAGCGCCCGCACATAATAACGCTGTGACCGTATTCGTATAACCGCGAGCAGTTGCCCATAGTAAGGTTTCACCTGTGGGGGACAATACAAATCTGCCTATTCTCGTCAGTGCTATCTCGGTCTTGTTCCTAACTGCAGTGACTTGATGGTTGCCCATATTGATATGAATATATTGTGCTTTTTGATACTTGATATCTGGAAAAAAAAGCATTTCATCTCTCGTAATTAGAAGAAGTTTCAAATTTGTTTCCTTCTCACACTGTACGCCAGCATGCGGCTGCGTTTGATTACGGAATGCACGTGTACACAGATTAACACCTAGTCATGACATACACGAGACAAATCTGCACTAAAACGATGATAATTATCCGTGTATTTATAAAAAGGTTTAATTTCATAGATACGAAGATTTAATAGATGTGAATATTTAATGTGGAAGAAATATGCTTGTAACATTTTGTTATCATGGAAAATCGAAAATGCCGTCAGAACGATTGCAAAGCGGACATGATATAAGAGCAAACTTACTGTTTCTCTATCGTAGTTCAGGCAAGTGTAGCAGTAGCTGGCGACCCCTGGCAATGCTGATCACTGTCCTGACACCTGAGAAAACAATACACCTGATGTGACAGTCTATCGTGTGAGACTGATGAACTAAAATCATATATATATATATATATATATATATATATATATATATATATATATATATATACTAAGTAATGTTGGTAGTGAGATGTTACGAAATACAGGGAATTTTAGGAGTACAGATGTAACAGTGTTAATGTAATGTAGAGTTATTAGAAGGTAGAAAGTAGAATTTAGTTTGAGAAGATACTGGTGACACATGTATAGAGGTTTGCGCTACCGCGAGCGCATGGTTGAATAATATGGCGGCATTGGCAAGCGGGTATGAGTGAAAGTAGCAATAGAACGTATCATTAGCCGCGAGCATTGACCGCAGATCATTACATTATGTTAGTACGACTGGCTGCAAGCAGAACTAGAAATACACGACGAGCGTGCGTGTTGAACACATGTGTTAGAACCTTCTCGCGTAGTCCCATTCTATATATGGGGCTTCGCAAGGGCATTCCCCCAAAGAAATGGATACCTTTTAGTTCAGTAGAATTCCGCTAGTCGCCATCATGGCAGCACAGTCCAGTGCACCATAATCTACGTCATAGTGTACCATGTCAAAATAATTTAGTTAACGAATCTACGAACAGAAGAAATCAAGTTTCTGACCAATGGTCAGGCATGGGGAGGGGCTGATTTATTTGGGGTAGTATAAAACTGCATGCAGAGCGTCAGAGAGGAAGTTCTTACAAAGTTTTACAAAGTCTTACAAGTTTTAGGAAGTTTTACAGTTTTTCAGGCAGTACTACACTAGTTTGTATTACCGATGCTCTGAGAATTCTAAGATGGAAGCTGACGCGTTAGAGGTTGAGGTTTGCGGTAAAAATGGAGCTTATCACAAGGCATACGCCGACAGCCTCGGAGGGCAGCGACATTAGTTTACTCGCCAAATGATGAGGACATGGACGATAACGGTTTCGATACGGAGGATTAACTTCCATTAAGCCACTTCGCTACAACTCCCGCTGTACAACCCCCACTGGATAGAGAGCAACACCGATAGCCATCGACGTCGCAGACAGCGCAATCTTCGGAGTCCGGAACCGAAGGTCCGCGTGTACCTGCGACTGATGACGGTAATCCAGAGAGGGTTCGTCCGTTGGAGGAAAGCAATGAAGGCAATCCGGAGAGGGTTCGTCCGTTGGAGGAAAGCAATGAAGGCAATCCGGAGAGAATTCGGCCGTTGGAAGAAAGCGATGAAGACACAGTCCTCTATACACCCTCATCACCAGGAAGTACAGCCACCGACCCAGATACGGAGGCAAGCCTGTTGGACGTGGACATCGAGAAAGACGCGCAAAAAGCGCCAATGCGTAGAAGGAGACGCAAGCTAAGTGAGGAGTCCGATGAAGCGCTCACTGATGAGCATCCACCGAGTGAACGAAAAAGGGCAAGGACCGTCACACCTGACATAACAATTAACGCTATAGCAACGGCTACAACGAGCACAGACCTAGACGTGCCCACTATCATTGTACAGGAGCCACCAGAAGACGGTACTGCAGGAAAGAGCAAAGAGCCAACTTCATGGGCCCAATGTTGGGAATTTTTGAAATTGCTCTATCGTGTCTAGCCCAGATTATCACTGTGCATAGGCATAGGCATAAGGGCAACAGTTTGCGCTATATACGCTGTTCGCTATTGGGGGTGCCGCATTATTGTGGTATTATTGTGCACCTCACTACCTAACCCAGCGTTGTCATAGCACCCCGCGACCTACGGTACCGCCTACAAGTGTACGGGACGCCGTCGCAGGTCCTGCGGTACCGAGGCCTATTTATCCATCACTACCTACAGCTCAACAAGAGGAACTCGAACTAGAGACCTACCTTAGGTCATAGGCGAGGTTACTCCCCTAAAGTGGGCAGGGGGAAGGTATTGTTTTTAGAATGAGCACAGATATTGTCGTACATTGTATTTAGATGATAGTATTTAGCCGTAGTATGATTAGCATTGTTAGTAGTACGAGTTTATCATTATTTTATATTATTATTGTTTATCATGGGTTTGCATAAATTTTGTGTACTACGCAGTGAGTTTTTTTTTAACGTTATGATAAGGATTGCAATCGTTAATATTGTGTTTATTGCTTGTTATTTAGAACGACAGTTGTTGGCAGTTAAGCCAAGCAACTATTCTGCCGGGGGGCATGTGTAACAGTGTTAATGTAATGTAGAGTTATTAGAAGGTAGAAAGTAGAGTTTAGTTTGAGAAGTTACTGGTGACACATGTATAGATGTTTGCGCTACCGCGAGCGCATGGTTGAATAATATTGCGGCATTGGCAAGCGGGTAGGACTGAAATTAGCAATAGAACGTATCATTAGCCGCAAGCATTAACCGCAGATCATTACATAATGTTAGTACGACTGGCTGCACGCAGAACTAGAAATACACGGCGAGCGTGCGTGTTGAACACATGGGCTAGAGGCTTCTCACGTAGTCCCATTCTATATATGGGGCTTCGCAAAGGCATTCCCCCAAAGAAATAGATACCTTTTAATTCCGTAGAATTTTACTAGTCGCCATCATAGCAGCACAGTCCAGTGCACCATAATCTACGTCATAGTGTACCATGTCGAAATAATTTAGTTAACGAATCAACGAACAGAAGAAATCAAGTGTCTGACCAATGGTCAAGCTTTGGGAAGGGGCTGATTTCTTTGGGGTAGTATAAAATAGCACGCAGAGCGTCAGAAAGGAAGTTCTTACAAAGTTTTACAAAGTCTTACAAGTTTTAGGAAGTTTTACAGTTTCTTAGGCAGTACTACACTAGTCTGCATTAGTCGATCTCTGAGTAGAATAAATCATCTCATCTGTTACCATAAAGACGTGTTAGCGTTTCTGTGATCTTTATCGTTAACGTCTTACATCGCACGAGAGGCAGAGACAAGTCTGACGTTGCCTTCAAGCTCACCGCAGCACGAACGAACCGAAACTATATGCTACCGTGTATAACACAGATTCGGAAATTGCTTACCCAATTCGTTTCTCTTAATTCTCTAATTCTTTCGGTACGTCAATAAATCAACGGAAGTCTTATAAAGGGCGAAGTTACGAAGCTAGCGTGCACTCTGCTATATACTATATATATAATTGTTAGTAAATTTACAGGCCACAATACATAAATGTAAATTTTAATTGCGAAAAAAATTTATATGATTAGATGCACTTTAAATATAATTTTTGTAAAAACTAATCTTAGCGTGGGGCGCTTTAGTGCGTCACTGCAGGACAGTCTGCTGAATCGTTGCTGCCGTTTTAGACACTGTCTGAAAATATTCTAAAAATCACACATCTCAACGTAGCTACTTTCTCTACTTATCGGTGCATAAAAGCTCATTTTATTTCTATTCTCACATTCCTTTCTTTGACTATAATTTACGATGAGTAGATTTCTTTTCGCCAACATTAATATACAGCCGTATACATTTAACGAGTAAACAGTGTAGCAGCGGTTGATTCACTCACGGCGGCGCATACAACAGGCACTCGGCGCCATTTTATATAAATTAATAGCAAATAAACACAACGTTTGTACTTATAGTACCGAAACTTCTACTCTCACTTGTTTACTCTCTAGTCGTCTCAAACATGCTTTTAAATGCCGTCAGAAATCTTACCGCAAACGCAGGCCTATGCTGCACAGAGACAATACAATAATATATCACACACACGCACCACCGCGCACGCACTCACAAACGCGCACGCACTCACACACGCGCACGCACGCATGCACACAAACAGACACACACACACACACACACAGACACACACACACACACACACACACACACACACACACACACACACACACAGCCGCGGCCGCGCGCACAATCACGCGCACACATACGCACACACCTCAAAACGCTCGCGCACACGCACACACACAGCCACAAACACGCGCGCGCACCACACAAAACACACGAACACGCGCGCACGCACACACGCGCACGCACAGACACGCGAGCGCACACACACACACACGCACACGCACACGCACACGCACGCACACACACTCACACACACGAGCGCACAAACGCTTTCGCACACGCGCACAAACACGCGCCGCACACACAAAACACGCGCACGCACGCACGCACGCCACGCACGCACGCACGCACGCCACGCACGCCACGCCACGCACACACACGCGCACACGCACACATACATACGCATACACATACACACACACACGCGCACAAACGCTTTGCGCTCACACGCACAAACACGCGCGCACACGCAAAACACAGCGCACGCACGCACGCGCACACGCACACATTACATACGCATACACATACACACACACAAACGTACGCACACATGCACACACACACACATACGCACACACACACACACACACACACACACACACACACACACACACACACAACAACATGAATATATATATATATATACACACGCCACACACACGCACACGCCTTCGAGACACGCGCACTACACACAGACGCACGCGCAAATACGCACGCACACACAGACCCACGCGCGCGCGCGCACACGACACGACTTCGAAGACACGCGCGCGCACACACACAACAGCACACACGCACAAATACGCATTGCACACAACGCACGCGCGCACAGCACACACACACACACACACACACACAACACACACACACACACACACAAATACGCATGCACAGCATAACACACCACACACGCACAAATACGCATGCACCAAAAGACGCACGCACGCACGCACGCACGCAAGCACCACGCACACACGTACACACACACACACACACACACACACACACACACACACACACACACACACACACCATACATACACACACACACACACCACACACACACACACACACACACACACACACACACACACACACAGCAGAGGCACACAACACATGCACGCACACACAGGCACACACACACACAACACACATGCACGCACAAATAACTGTTTTAGTATCATTGCCCGAGTAGATAAAATAATATATCAAAGAGACTAAGTGCTGAAACCACTCTGTTAACAAAACGTTTCGTAAAATTAGATGTAAACAAGTGTCGGCAACCATTTTGTGGTAACTAAAATTGTTGCATCTCGGCAAATTTTGCCCCAACAAACTCAACATGTACTGTTAGGAAAACGGTAAACAAACCTTGTTGAACAGACTTTAGCCCCGAATTTACCCTGAGTCTCAAAACCTCCTAATTTCAGCGCTTCGAATCAACGGTAAAGAATTGTATTCTTTAGTGATGTACGCACTAGCTGGGGTAATATAGACTGTCCCTGTTTAATTCTAATTAGATCAGTGCCTGCCATCTGTTGGAAATCAGAGTAACAAAAACCAATAACAATAAGCTTGAATTTAACTCCCCTACCTTTAAATAGTTAACTCTCAAATTTTGTCACATTTTGGTACTTTTGGGGAACAGCATTTTCTTTAAATTTGTCAATTTTTCGCGCTTCCGTAACGTTTACAAATCTAGCCGCCATTTTTGGCGCAAAATACAATGTAAACCCTAGAGGTGATTATCGAAATATATTCACCTAGCGTCTCGACCAATCAGCGCGCAGGATTTCCTATAATCACTCGGGCGATAATACTATATATATATATAGTATAATATACTATATATATATATTATATATATACACATACACACACCAAACGCACGCCAAACACACAAACACTCAGGCCACACACACGCATGCACGCACGCACGCGCGCACGCGCGCCGCCATTACACACACACACACACACACACCACACACAACAAACACACACACACACACCACACACACACACACACAAACACACACATACACATGCACACACAGACACACACACACAAACACACACACACACACACACACACACACACACACACGCACGCACGCACGCACCACACACACACGCAGAAAACGCTTGCGCACACGCGCACAAACACGCGCGCGCACACACAAAAACACGCGCACGCACGCACGCACAACCCAGCCACACACATAGACACACACACATTCACACACACACACACACACACACACACACACACACACACACGCACGCGCATACGCGCGCGCTCGTGCACACGCCTTCGAAGACACACGCAAACGAACGCGCACGCACGAGCACGCATGCGCAAAACCACTAACTTCTTTATCGACATGAGAAAATAAAATGAATGATTTTAGCATATACATACCAGTGTTTCTCTCCTGGTCTCTCCTTCTCTTCTCTTCTCTTCTCTTTCCTTCTCCGCTCCTCTCTTCTATTCTCCTCTCCTCTCGTCTCTCCTCTCTTCTCCTTCCGTCTCCTCTCTTCTCTTCTCTTCTATTCTCCTCTCCTATCTTCTCTTCTCTGGCTTTCTGGTTTTCTGGTTTCAACCGTATGAGTACAAGTTCATAACGATGTGACGTGCACTCTACTCAGAAATATCGAAATGTAACAACTATATATAGGTAAGTTAATGCTGTTATCATAACTATGTGTACTGTGTACGTTATCAACTTGAGATTAGTGATTGGCTTTGCTTTATGGTAAGATTTCAGCCTGACGCAGCAAAATACCACAAAATGGGCGCGCTTGTACACATACGAGTCGCATGATGTGATAACGGGGGTTCTTAAGCAGAAACGCAAGAGTTGTAAAACAAACAATGTTCAAATGTCGCTCTTTTTTTCAGAGCGAGACAAAAAGAATAATTATTATTTGCAAGCTTGCTACGCCGCTGAAACGTGTTTCTATACACGTAGGCTTATAAATTTGGCATTTCTTTTTGCGAAACATCTTTTATCTATCTCGCCACTTGGTGAAATGACAGCGTATACGTAGTCACGCCATCCACGCACGCACGCACGCACGCACGCACACTTGCACCTCCGCGCGCACGCACGCACATTCACGCATGCCCGAACGCATGTAGGCACGCACGCACGCACGCACGCACGCAAGCACATTCACGCACGCCCGAACGCATGCAGGCACGCACGCAGGCACGCACGCACGCATGCACGCACGCACGCACGCGGGCACATGCAAACTCCAACATCCGCCGCGGGTACACGCACGTGCACGTGCCTTTAAAGAAAGCATAGCGGACGCGCGCATATACGCACGCTCTATAAGCAGGTCATTGCAGCTGATTTTTAGTCGTAAACGTATAAGATGTTTGCTTGCTTAATAAGAATTGTCAGCAGTTGTGGATACGTGACCGAGCCGGGGTCGCATGATGGCGGAGGTAGACACGCGTTCATCGGGTGAGTCAACGTGAAATGACAGGTGCGATAATGCTATCATAAGCGATGGCTGGATTTATTAGTTCACACGAACTCAACTCATAAAAAATTTGACGAGTAGAAAAACCCACATAGTGACTCGGTGATATTGAGCCTTCATATAGTATGAGAGATCGCAGTAACGCCATTCAAGGGCGGGATTATTCAGAGAGAGAGAGAGAGAGAGAGAGAGAGAGAGAGCGCCAGAGAGAGAGAAAGGAAGAGAGAGAGAAAGGAAGAAAGAGGGAAAGGAAGAGATAGAGAGAGGGAGAGAGATAGAGAGAACATAAGTAAGAAAGAGTTAGCTAGCAAGAGAAAGGACGATAGGGAGAGGGCGAGAGAGAGACATATATATATATATATATAGATAGAGAGAGAGAGAGAAAGAGAGAGAGAGCGCGCGCGAGAGAGAGAGAGAGAGAGAGAGAGAGAGAG
>NW_014580527.1:964-14277 GCF_000485595.1 Priapulus caudatus
CCAACTAACAAACCAGCGCTCACACGCGAACACGCTATACCACCCGCATGTCAACAAACAAACGACAAGCCAGCGCGCCAACCGACAATACAGTACTCCCCGCTGCACGAGCCCCCCCGCACACCACGCAACCCCCACCCCCCACACCCCCACGCCCCACAAAGACAATAAACGCCGGGGACCACACAAAAAAACAACGACAAAACACCCGGCACCGCACGGCACGCCACGCCCGAGCACAACAAAACACACACACAATGCCACACCACCCCAAAATGACAAAAACACACCACCACAACACACCACACAAAACAAACAAAAACCAAAACCACCGACAACGCACCACCAGACACCACACGAGAACCCACGCAACCGGCAAAACACCACAACACACGCACACACTACACAACACCACAACACATACACACACACACACCCACACGGGGTTCACACACCACACCCACAACAAACCAAACGCGCACGCGCGCACACACACCACGACACGCAACGCGACCCGCCACGCACGCCCACCCCACACCCCCCCACCTAACCCCAATGGCCAAACGCACGCACCACGCAACCCAACAAACAACCGCACCCCCACACGGACGCACACACCCCCCCACCCCCCCCAACCCCACCACATAACACTATCATAACTTACCCACATCAATATACATCTAATCATCTCCATATCTATATCTATATAATCTAAATACTACTAACCTATCATCTATATATATATATTATATCACCCTCTGCTATACTCTACATCTACTATATATGTTGTATCAACGGCCATCTCATTAACATGTCGTGTGTACTCGACTATCGACATACCACTCCTGTACGGGACTGTATACTGATATTCCAATGCGATCCGGCCGGGTTCAGTGCCCCATAAACAACGATAATTATCTATACATACTATACCCCTACCCTATACTATATATATATATATATACCTATACCTCATATATAACTGCCCTACATGTTATCATATAATATTATATTTGCGCCGAACATAATACACAATATGAGCTTGAGATCGACGTTGGAAGCAGAGAAGAAGGAGGAAGGGGAGGAGGGAGAAAAATTAGAGAAATATGCCGGAGAAGGAAAGGAAGGAGGAGGAGGAAGAAGATATAGGAGAGAAGGAGGAGAAATAGAAGCCGAGAAGGAGGAAGAGGGAGGAGTTATGATGCCCGGAAGAAGGAGGACACGATGGAGAGAGAGGAAAGGGGAGGGGGAAAGGAGGAATACGGCGGTCTGCGTGGAAAGAAGGCGAAAATGTACATCATTGCCATTTCCTCACGCACGCCATGCTCGCAGCACGCCACGCCACACCACACACCACCACACACAACACACAGCGCACGCACAGCGACACACGTACGCACGCACACGCCGAAGGTAGGCTAAAGACCATCCGCATGGCGCCAGCTTCACAGAGACCGCAAGCGTCAGCGTCACAGACACCGTCATCGTCAGCGTCAACGTCAGCGTCGGCGTCACAGAGACCGTCAGCATCAGCGTCAGCATCAACGTCTGCGCGTACTCACCGCGGCGATGACGAGGGGCTGGTCGCCCCCTCCGGAGAGCTCGAAACCCCACGGACCACCCCCGCTCAGGGTCACCGTTATCTTCTGCGTCGCCATGTTCGATCGCTCTCTCTGGCTGCTGCTGCTGCTGCTGTTGGTACTGCTGCTGCTGCTGCTGCTGCTGCTGCTGCTACTCGTTGTTTACGGGCACACGACGCGGGCTGGGACACGAACCAAGGATCCTGCTTGCCCGGCTGCAGCTGCCCTCCGCTTCCTACAGACACCCTCCTTCTGCGTTTAGCTGGCGAGGCTCGACGGGGCGCAGTGGGAACCGGGGGCACCGCATCGGGAATGGAAGACCCGGCAGGGGAAACGGGAAGCGAAGCGAGGGAAAGTTTAGACGTTCTAGAAGTTTTAGAATATTTATAGGGAGCATGCAGAGCAGAATAACTCAGAGCAAGCAGTAAGAGCTAAACCTGTGGCAGCAAGAGTTAAAGTGGTGGATCGTGCAGGTCATACGTGGTCATAGTCATGATCATATATCATCCTATATTATTTTATAGCGGCTACGTCTGCGATTGCATTTGTTTGTGGAGAAATGACGACGCCCTTGGATTACAGAAGGTGAAAGCAATTCAATATTGTTTGTTGATGCGGCTTCGTGATATCTGTTGTTAGAGAGGTGAGTCATTCATGCGCTTGTTATCGTAGATAAATATACAAATAAGCAATATACCTAATAAGATAATACATGATATATCATACATGAGAAACATGATATACGTGATGGATAATAAGCAATATACGGTATCTGCTGATCACGTAACTAGAACGATTCATTTACACACACGCACGCACGCACGCACGCACACACACGCACGCACGCACGCACGCACACGCACGCACGCACGCACGCACGCACACACACACACACACACGCACGCACACACACACACACACACATACACACACGCGTGCGGAGACAGAGTGGAAATATCAGAAGTGGAGTCTGGCAGCTAATGGTTCAGGTGTTAACTTTTTAGTATAGTGTAGTAGGGCAGAAGGACAGCTAAGGTTGGAGAATTGACAAAACCTCTGATCAAGATATCGGAACGTCCGCGTTTCTACATGCATTAAAATACACGTTCACAGTAATGTGTAGCAAATCGCCAATTAAAACAAAGCAAACAGTTGTCAATAGTATTAACCCAAAACGTAACATTTTAATATATCTGGACGCACATATATAATCCATGTTAACATGTATATATAATATAATATATATATTGATAGATATGAATTGCTGAAGCAGCAATGATCGTGAGAGATTACGTGCATACGAAGTTCGAATATCACGATCAGTTAGTGTCTTACAACAGCAAGCCCCTGTAAACCCAGCAAACAAAAGTACGTACCCCTGCCCCTACCGATAATAAACACACCTCTCCTTATGTGCAACATTCTGACTGCGAACATTCTCTCTTCCCGCACTCTAACAATAACCACGGTCTGGCATGGAAACGTATGATGTATATATATATATATAGGGGCCTAATGATATTATATTATATAGATATGTATATATAGAGAGAGAGAGAGAGAGGAGAGAGAGAGAGACGAGAGAGAGAGAAGACGAGAGTAGCAGAGCAGAGAGACTGAGACCGAGAGAGATGAGATGACGAGAGACAGAGCGCGAGAACGCACCCGAAGAGAGAGTGGGAGACGAGACAAAACAACGAGAAATGAGAGAGAGAAAGCTAGGAGAGCACCACGAGGTGAGCGACGGCGAGGAAGGGCTGAGAAAATTCAAAGGACGAGGAGAGAGAGTGGGGCAGAAGAAAGAGAAAAGTGCAGAGAGAGAGAGAAAGAAAGAGAGAGAGAGAGAGAGAGAAGAGAGAGAGAGAGAGAGAGGAGAGAAGAGAAAGGAAAGGCAGCGAGAGAGAGAGAGAGAGAGAGAGTGAGAGAGAGAGAGAGAGAGAGAGAGAGAGAGAGAGAGAGAGAGAGAGAGAGGCAGCGCGACTCCGCCATCGTTCAGTACAGGTGCTATACGTTCCATCCGTAGGAATACCAGAAGAACAAGGAAGAACTGTTGAAGATGACGGTCACAGTATATGCAGCTTACTTGCTGCACTATAGAAGACAGTCACTGCTAGTCACCTCAGGATGCAGGCGCATGCTCAGACACAAATGCAACAACCGAAACGACGAGTTATCAAACCACCACCCACCCAACCACCACCCACCCCCCCTGTTATTGCTAAAAGTTCTAGTTTGTTGCTCCCTAAAGGCCGGCGGCCATTGCCGACATTTTGACTTCAAACATTTCGTAGCAATGTTTCCATGAATGTTTCGGCAGTTGTTGCGGTGAAAATCGCCGAACCTTTGTTCGCGAACAATGCCGTTCTGAAGATCGGAGAATGTTTGAATCTCGAAGCATTGTTCGTCGAATGTTCGGTCATGTGGCGCTGAATGTCGAAGAAGAGCAACTCAGGAACATTTGTAAATGCCTATCACGCGGATTGGCCCACCACCACGACCTGTACCGATGCACTTGACTCTGTTAGCAACAGCAGCTACTAGACCGGCGCCACGAGGCTTGTTTCGGCTGGCAAAATGTTCGGGGCAATGTGCGCTGAGCATTGTTTACGCGCACATTGCAGACAAAAAACATTTGTTCGGGAAAATTGGTGTCGGGCTACTGTGCGCCTAGGCTTACCCCGCGCCGCGCGCTCCTGCACGGCTTCTCCCAACCACAGCTAAGCTAAAAAAGATAACAACGTCCCACCTTGCATATTATTGCTATATTGGTCAAGCTACATCAGTTTTTCACCACACCATACTGTCAACCTTGCGGCACTTAGTCGCTAAGCAGCGTTTTAGTACCTCCCTATCTCGACGCTGATTGGCTCTGGGCTTCTGCCAATCACTCCAGGTGGGTGGGGCAATCTCAACAATAATTGATTATGCTAATGATACAGATATGTAAATCATACTTGAAGCGAATGATTTCTGTAAAATAAATACTTATATAGAATCATGTCTTATATAGTACAGAATAGTTATAAAACGTGTCATCGAACCATTGACAAAAATATACTCTTATGCAAGCATATATAGCAGCATAATATCAAGAGCGTATTAAGCGCATACTTTATATTAAGCATACCTGATACGCTCTTAATAATATTCGCGTCAACTGCCACCGAGACAACGGGTATTTATAACAGCGTAAAACAGTCTTCGAATCTATACACGTGTACATATCATACAAGCATGAGTATATATATATATATAATAATCATACAATATTATATAATATATGAGAGTGTAGCATATGCATCAGCATTCATGCAGTATGAGGTACTCCCCAACACAGTAGCACCATCTTCAATTCATCTCCGTAATTTAAATTTCATTCATTAGAAATAATTAAATTACATACCCATTCATTCATTCATTCAATCAATATAAATCAGTAAAATACATTACAGTTCATTAAATTTCATTCAATACAAATCAGAAAGCGACTGATTTTGACCCTCGACGAATGCATCACGTTTTCTAAGAATCGAGAAATACCACAGGTGTAAAAATAGCAGATACACATCTTATAAAAAAGATATCTGTATATAAAAAAAAGGCGAAGATCCACAGTATGACGCATGATAATGCGCAG
Organism: Priapulus caudatus; assembly: GCF_000485595.1. Lineage (NCBI taxonomy): Eukaryota > Metazoa > Priapulida > Priapulimorpha > Priapulimorphida > Priapulidae > Priapulus > Priapulus caudatus. Next base: position 6,182 of record NW_014580527.1, read on the forward strand.
ATGATAAACTTGTTGATGTTGTTTATATATCATCGATAGTTGCAGCCTTATGTCCCAGCCAGCTACGAGGGAGATGAAGAACTAACGAATAAACCACACCACTAGAGACCATGTCTAGTGGTCCAGACACTGACACACACGCGCACCTACACGCGCACGCACGCACGCACGCACCCACACATGCACCCACACACGCACGGATGCATGCGCGCACGTGCACTCGCGTGTACGAACGCACACTGAAGGCTGATGCATGTACACAGGTACGCACGCACGCACGCACGCACGCACACACACACACACATGCACTATCTTACAGGTACGACCCCACCGCCCCCCCACCGCTGCGGACCCAGACATCACGAAGACATCTGACGCTCAGCAAACTGCGTAACCCTCAAGGTTGAGTGCGTGACCTTGATGGTAACGCTGACCTTGACTGCAATGCTTGACCTTAAAGTGCATTCCGTGAGCTAATTGGTCCTCCAGTCAGCGACGAACGCTACGGGCTGACACGTACATGCGGCGAATATGTCGCCCTGTTCATATCGATATCATGTTCCGCGATCATGTTCCGTGGCACGTTCGCGTCTGTCTTCACATCGCTGTGTTCGTGTTGCCACGTTTGCGTCGCTACGTTCTTATCGATATTATGTTCCGCGACGATGTTCCGTGGTATGTTCACGTCGCTAAGTTCTTATCGATGTGTTGCTCAAGGATGTTCCGTGGTATGTTCACGTTGCTAAGTTCTTATCGATGTGTTGCGCAGCGATGTTCCGTGGCACGCTCATGTCGCTATGTTCTTATAAATATTATGTTCCGCGACCATGTTCCGTCGCACGCTCACGTCTGTGTTCAAATCACCGTGTTCACATTGCTGTGTTCACGTCGCTGTGTTCTTATCGATATGTTCGGCAAGCATGTTCCATGGCACGTTCACGTAGCTATGTTCTCATCAATGATATGTTCTGCGACCATGTTCCGTGGCACGTTCACGCCTGTGTTCAAATCACCGTGTTCACATTGCTGTGTTCACGTCGCTGTGTTCTTATCGATATGTTCCACGAGCATGTTCCATGGCACGTTCACGTAGCTATGTTCTCATCAATGATATGTTCCACGAGCATGTTCCTTGGCAAGTTGCTACATTCGTGCTGCTATGTTCCACGAGCATGTTCCTTGGCAAGTTGTTCGCACGTACGCGTGGCGGCGTTCACTCAGCGTTTCGTCTGCGCGATGGAACCCTCGGCGGTAGTTCAGGCACGTCTGCAACAATGAAGCAAGCAGACGATGCGGTCACACGATGCGGTCACGCGACACGCGACACGACACTGTGAATGGCGACATGGTGACGCGACGCAGCGACAGATTGGTAACATCACTTCACGCATGGGATGCGACACGCGGCGGTGACGCGATAAGGTTGATGTAACACACGCACGGCGACACGACACGGTGACACGAATGGTGACAGCGACACACGCGACACGTAACAGCAACATGAAACGGTGACCATGCATTACATGGTGACACAACACGGTGACCACGAACACAGCAAGCAGTGAAACGGTGACACATGGGAGTGACACGAGACACGGTGACGCACGTAAACAGCAACATGAAAGCAGGTGGCACGACAAGCGTGACACGAACATGGCAGCAGGGAAACGACACAGCACATGAAACGGTGACACGGACCGGACACGGCGACACGAGGGTTGACACGAACACGGCGTCACGAAACGAGACACGACAAGGCAACATGAAACGGTGACATAACCCAGTGATGTACACCATGCGGTGACTTACGACACGGTGACCTAACACACCGACATGGTGGATTGCGACACGGTGAACAGCGCACACGGGGTGACGCATCGACAGCGGTCAGTGCTTGAGTCACAACGACTGGGATCACAGTGATCAGCTAGCTACCGTGCCTGGCCACTACACGCCGGGCTCCTGTCGGCTTACCCTTCCGTCGCCAGTCGGCGCCGCTGGCGCCCCTCGCTGAGCTGGGACTCCGCGATCCTATCAGCAAGGTGCCTTTCGCGATGGTCCCCTGAAGCAGCGGCATTCGCAGTTACTACCCCCACCCCCAAACTCACATTACGACCACGACCCCCGCCCCCCCACGGTCCGCCCGCTCGCCCCCGGCAGGCCCACTCATATTACCGAGACCGACTCGAAGCCGCAACTCATATTACTGACCCTCACCCCACCTCATATTACCCCACGACGACGCACTTACATTACACCCCGCACGCCGCACTCATATTACCAGACGGCACACACCCAGCACTCCACCCCGATTTACAACATTCATTATCCCACCCACACACGCGACGTGCACATTTACAACCCATTTCCACTACCTACGAGACCCCCCAAAAAACGTAACGGCCCCTCCTCTCCTTACTGCGGAGCCGCTCTAGTGTAAAATCTGGCGTCGCTCACGTGATTGCGAGCCTGAGCGATGTGCTCTGGCGCGATTCATGACGGCAGTACGCGCATTCTCGGCTTTTCCCCGCCGCCAAAGAAAAACCGGCCGAGAAAAAAACGAACGAAAACAGGGGCGGACCGAACTAGATGTTAGCGCACGATGGTATTAGGCCGTCTGCCGTTTAACGAGAAACGCGGACGGCGCCGAAAATTTTCTTTACGGTAGATTGCACGAGAACGCTGCTCCTCGTTTTCCCACCGCTTGTTTTTTTTTGGGTGTTTTTACGCGATAACATTCACTTATACAGTCGGTTTTGTGTTAGCTGTCGCGCCCCCGTTTCCGCCCCCCCCGCTTCTAAGCACAAACAACGACACTCACTTTTGTTAAAAAAAAAAAACTGTCTGTAAAGGACACTTGGTGTTTTCCTCGGTGGGCGGCAATTATTAGCAGTGAACTCACCTCTAGATAGGGGAACGGCACCGGGGTCTCTATAGAACGGCCACCTCTATAGAATGGACACTTCTATAGAATGGTCACCTCTATAGAATGGATACCTCTAACCCAAGGACACGTTGGGGTTTCCTCTTGAGTCTGCCTCATAGCTCACGTTCGATTCTACTTCGATTTATTACTGATACACTGCAAATCATTATAAATTAATCGCGTAATTAGTGATGCGGGGAATTTTTTAATTGCCCTATCTAACCCCTCTAATAAATAAAGTAACCATATTATTTAAAAAATCGAGCCTTTGAGCAGAAAGTCTGGATTTAATCAGAGGAGCTAACTTTACAATCTACTTATTTTACTTCATACTATCTACAATTGTTAATTGGATCTAAAAAGGAAGTGGATCTAAGGGGGAAGGGGATCTAAGGGGAAGGGATCTAAGGGGGAAGGGGATTAAGGGGAAGGGGATCTAAGGGGGAAGGGAATTACAGGGGAAGGGGATCTAAGGGGAGGGGATACTAAGGAAGGGGATCTAAGAGAGAAGGGATCTAAGGGGAAATAGGATCTAAGATCGAATTTCCACATAAATCCCAATAATAAAAACAATAATCATAAGTAATAAATATAAATATAATAATTAATAAATAATAATAATAATAATAAATAATAATAGTCAGGTTCTGCATTGTGAGAGTCAGTGGTGCTATAGATGGCTAACTGGGCTGGCGAGCGCGTGACGTATGAGCGGGCCCGCGGGCGGACAGACGGAATGTCCGACCGTCCTCCGGTCGCTCGACTGAAAAAACAGTGAACAGCGGCTCGGTACACATGACGCTCGAGAAACAGACTCAAAGAGGGTCAGTCGAGCGGTGCAGGATCAACCAGAGGTTAGTCAGCGAGGGGGGGGGGGGGGGGGGGGGGCGGGGGGGGGGGGGGGGGGGGGGGTGGGTGAACAAAGATGCGTAGATGGATTCAGGCTCACCGCCGTGAATCTGCCATTCTGCGTTTGCGTGGACTGCAGCTACTATATTCCCGCCTACTCCACCTTTTCTTCTCTCGCGCTCTCCTCACGACCTTTCATACCTCCCGCTCTCGCTCCTCCTTGTGCTCCTCCCTCCCTCCTTGTCCTATCTTGCTTTTTTTTTTTTGCCTCCTCCTCTCCTTGTCTATTGTCCTACTCCTCTCCCAGCGCCCGCCTTCGGTCTTCCTCTACAGCTCTCCTCGCTCTTCGCCTCTCTCCCTTTCCTCCTCCTCACTTTTCTTCGCTTCGGTGGTGTTCGCTCCAAGGGCTGCAGTGGTAGGGGCCAGCTAGCGACTCTCTCTGTATTATTCCTCCTTCGGCACTTCCTCCTCCTCTCTCCTCCTCCTCCTCCTCTCTCTGCCTCCTCCTCTCCTCCTCCTACTCTCCTCTCCCTGTAGCGTACTCCACCTAGCCACTATGGCTCGCTTCCCCCTCCTTCTCCTGCTGCGTCCCCTCCTCCTTGTCCTCCTCCTGCCTCCTCTTCCTTGTCCTACTCCTCCTCCCTCCTCCCTCTTGTCCTCCTCTCCCCTCCTCCTCTAGACTCGTCGCTCCTCATCCTTCGCTCCTCCTCCTCTCCTCTACCCGCTCTCCTCCTGTTCTTCCATCACCCTGACCACTATGGCTCCCCCACCGTCCTTCTTCTAACTCATCATCGTCTGCCCTGTAGCTACTCCACCCTGAGTAGCTATGGTTCCTCCTCCGCTCCTCTTCATGCCTCCACCCTCCTCCCTCGCCAATCCCTCCTCCTCTCATTCCTCGCCTCCTCCTCTTCCCTTTCATCCTGCTCTCCTCTTTCGCCTCCTCTTCATCCTCCTCCCTGCCCTCTACTCCTCTGCTGCTACCTCCTAACTATTATGGCTCTCTCCCTCTTCCTCTCCTCCCCCTCCCCGCCTCCTCCATCCTCCCTAGTATCTTATGTCTGCCACTGCTCTGCTCTACGGCTGTCGTGCCCTCACCACCGCTGGGAAGGTAACGTACCAGGTTCGTGGAGGCCGTTCAGGTGTCCCGGGTCGAGGCAGGCAGCGTCTGCGAAACACGAATGAGGGGGTGTGTTGCATGCGTCGATCAAGGTCGGCGCGCACGCACAACACACACACCCGCACTGCACGCACCACACCACCTAGCCACGCGGCCCACGCGCAACACACGATCGCACACGTGCGCACACACTCCTACAGCGCGCACTAGCACGCGCACATCATACTCATCACAGCACACGCACGCATTGCACCGCCCAACGGCGCTCGCACAGCACACACACTACAGTCACACAACCCACAGCCCCACAAGTGACACCCATCACCACACGTGCACACAAACGCGCGTGCACAGCAGTCATGGCACACGTACGACAAGCACGCACGCATAGCAGCCACACACGTACCATGACAGAGTTCAATGCACGGCCGCGCATGCCACACATGGCACAGCACACAAACACAACAAGACAGACGCACTTGGGTGAAATTAATGGGATTCCATCTTCAATCATGCAAAAGCTGTAAGAATCAGAATATAATAGTCTTCATCGTATACACTCGTCGTATAAAGGCTCAGCATTTCAAATCCAAGAACGTAAAATGCTCTAAAAATGTTACTGAATGTAGAATACTAAAAATATGTAACTCCTGTGTAATAATATGTAATCTAACATATGTAATAATGTAGACACCAACAATGGTGGGACCCGTTGACAGTGTGAAGATGACTAACACGAGAACCGTCATCAGTCATGCACTGGTCAGGGTTGATAGAATGAAGTAGATAAAATATATACATATAGAAATATATAATATATAATATAATATATGAGAGATAATCAANACACACGCACAACACACGCACACACGCACACACACGCACACACGCACACACGTACACACACGCATGTTGTTGTTGTTGTTGTTGTTGTTGTTGTTGTTGTCACCTTTTAGCAACCCATCCATCGCGAGGTACTCATTCTCATCCTCATCATCGAAATCCTTTGCATCCTCATCTGCAATTATAAGCTAGGTGATTACTGTCAATAATTCAATATCTCAATCTTCATATATATATATATATATACACAGTCACACACGCATGCACACACATACGCACGCACATGCACACGCACACGCACACACATACACACACGCACACACACACGTATAAATACAGACACATATATAAAGAGAACAACGAAAACAACTGAAGACCACGTCTTCTTTAGATTGAAAATAAGACTGGCAAAAAATATAAAAAACAAAAATAACGGTTTTCAGTAGTTTTCAGTATTTCAGTAAATGAGTTTTCAGTATTTCAGTAAATGAACGTTGAAAACTAATGCGTAACTGAATTCTTACGACTAACTGAACACTAACGAGTAAATTAATGCTAATGAGTAAATGAACGTTAACGACTAAGTGAAAACAAACGAGTAACTGAACGCTAACGAGTAAGTTAATGCTAACGAGTTCATTAACGCTAACGAGGCTACGAGTATGTACCTTGGGCGTCGGCTCCCATCTGCTCATACACATCTTCAACAGAGGCCTACAATGCACAACAACAACAACAACAACAACAACAACAACAATAACAACTTAGAAATCAAAATCACGCAAAAAAGAGGCGAACTAGAAATGAGAGCTACGACACGAAATGCGTCAAATCAACACGATGCAACTTCTAGTAGGGTGCATGCAACGACGCAACATTGCTAGCCAATGTTGTACAGCGCCATCTGCTGGGGAGTGGCATGTTTTAGAGCGCCCTCTACAGGCCACAGCCGCGGCTGCACCCTTCAACTGCAAACTTCATGCCTATAGCTGGGTTTACACTATCAACTTTCTGTTGAAAAGTTAACGAGTTGATCAACTTTTCAACTAATCGACCGAAAATCGGCTGTGTAAACGTAACATTTGAGCAATAGCAACTCGATAGCAAGTTGATGAGTGCTTAGAACATTCGTTCTATTTTGATCAACTTTTGGTCAGCAAGTTGATAAGTTTTTACCACTCAGCAAATGTTGAAGTTTGCTGACTCGCAGTCAATAATGCAAAAAATTTGAACTGATAGAGAGGTTGATAAAATGTTGAAAATTTTCTAGACTCGCGTCAATAACGCAAAAACTTTGAACATCTGATAGAGAGGTTGACAGAATGCTGAAAAGTTCATCAATGCGTCGACTTTTCCATAGTGTAAAGCCAGCGAAAGTCGTGCAATTACTGACTAAACGTTATGACACCTCGCTGTCTCAACTCGTGTCTCATTCATGTCTCAACTCGTGTCTCGACTCGTTCTCGACTAGTGTCTCGGCCTTGCTGTCTAAACTCATGTCTCACTCATGTGTCGACTTGTGTCTCAACTCGTGCCTCAACCTTGCTGTCTCAACTCGTGTCTCAACTCGTGTCTCAACCCCGGCATCTCACCTCCTCCTTCTCATCAGCATCTGCGGCAGCGGCAGGCGCAGCGGCGGGCTCGGCGGCAGGGGGCGCCACCAGCACCTCCGCGACCGCGCCGTGTCCCAGCCTGCGCGCGAGTTCCGCCGGCGTCTCGTTGTCGCGGTTACGCACGCGCAGCGCCGCCCTGGCGGCGGGCATGCGCACTAGTGCCGCGCACAGCTGGGAGAGATTGTAGAGGGCACAGAAGTGAAGCAGCGTGGGAGCGGCGCGTGGCGAGTGCACGTCTGAAACCAACAAATGAGCATCCGTGAACAACAAGCGAGCATCTGTTTAATTATAATCAATAATAGATAATAATAATTATTATTATAGTTGATAATACACAATAATAATCATAATTTAATCATTAATATACAACAATAATTACACTTGTTAATCGACAATAATAATTACGATCGTTAACAGACAACGACGATTACACTCGTTAAAGCACGCCGGTGATTAACGCTCGTTAGCAGCGGTAACCTCTCCCGCTCGTCTCACCTGTCTTGGCGTTCAAAAGGAAGCTGTCAAGAGAAGGAAGCTGATGCGGGGGTGGCGCGGAGGAAGCCTGCAGAGTCTCCGTCAGCTTCTGATCAAGCTCAGCAACATCGTACTGCGGGTCCAGACCTACGCGTAACATACGTACGATTATTACAGATCCTTACATTTACAGTTAGTTATGTTTACATGTAACGTATGCATGTATGTACGTTCATTACAGAACCTTACACGTAACATGTGTATGATTATTACA
>NW_014580527.1:14287-16507 GCF_000485595.1 Priapulus caudatus
GGCTGCACCCTTCAACTGCAAACTTCATGCCTATAGCTTGGTTTACACTATCAACTTTCTGTTGAAAAGTTAACGAGTTGATCAACTTTTCAACTAATCGACCGAAAATCGGCTGTGTAAACGTAACATTTGAGCAATAGCAACTCGATAGCAAGTTGATAGCAACTAGTTGAGAGCTTAGAACATTCGTTCTATTTTGCTCAACTTTTGGTCAGCGAGTTGATCAAGTTTTTACCACTCAGCAAATGTTGAAGTTTGCTGACTTGCGGTCAATAACATAAAAACTTTGAACATCTGATAGAGAGGTTGATAAAATGTTGAAAAGTTTGCAGACTCGCAGTCAATAACGCAAAAACTTTGAACATCTGATAGAGAGGTTGATAGAATGTTGAAAAGTTTGTAGACTCGCAGTCAATAACATAAAAACTTTAAACATCTGATAGAGAGGTTGATAAAATGTTGAAACATTTGCCAACTTGCGGTCGATAACGCAAAAACTTTGAACATCTGATAGAGAAGTTGATAGAACGCTGAAAAGTTCATCAATGCGTCGACTTTTCCATAGTGTAAACCCAGCGTAAGTCGTGCAATTACTGACTAAACGTTATGACACCTCGCTGTCTCGACTCATGTCTCATTCATGTCTCAACTCATGTCTCGACTCGTTCTCGACTAGTGTCTCGGCCTCGCTGTCTAAACTCATGTCTCGACTCGTTCTCGATTAGTGTCTCAACTCGTGTCTCAACCTCGCTGTCTCAACTCGTGTCTCAACCTCGCTGTCTCAACTCGCTGTCTCAACTCGTGTCTCAACGTCGCTGTCTCAACTCATGTCTCGACTCGTTCTCGACCTCGCTGTCTAAACTCATGTCTCACTCATGTCTCAACTCGTGTCTCAACTCGTGTCTCAACTTCGCTGTCTCAACTTGTGTCTCGACTCGTTCTCGACTAGTGTCTCGGCCTCGCTGTCTAAACTCATGTCTCACTCACTCGACTCATGTCTCGACTCGTGTCTCGAGTTGTGTCTCGACTTCACTGTCTCAACTCGTGTCTCGACTCGTGTCTCGACTCGTGTCTTGACTCGTTCTCGACTAGTGTCTCGGCCTCGCTGTCTAAACTCATGTCTCACTCATGTCTCAACCTCGCTGTCTCGACTCGTGTCTCACTCATGTCTCGACTCGTGTCTCAACTCGTGTCTCAACTTCGCTGTCTCGACTCAAGTCTCAACTCGTGTCTCGACTCGTGTCTCAACTCGTGTCTTAACTCATGTCTCGACTAGTGTCTCGGCCTCGCTGTCTAAACTCATGTCTCAACTCGTGTCTCGACTCGTGTCTCAACCTTGCTGTCTCAACTCGTGTCTCACCTCCTCCTTCTCATCAGCATCTGCGGCAGCGGCAGGCGCAGCGGCGGGCTCGGCGGCAGGGGGCGCCACCAGCACATCCGCGACCGCGCNTAACGTGTTATTACGTAACCAATTATTACAGAACCTTACACATAACGAACATACATGAATCACAGACTCTTACATGTAACGTGTTATTACGTAACGATTATTACAGAACCTTACACATAACGAACATACATGAATCACACTCTTACATGTAACGTGTTATTACGTAACGATTATTACAGAACCTTACACATAACGAACATACATGAATCACAGACTCTTACATGTAACGTGTTATTACGTAACGATTATTACAGAACCTTACACATAACGAACATACATGAATCACAGACTCTTACATGTAACGTGCTATATCGTACTGCGGGTCCAGACCTACACGTAACATGTGTACATTCATTACAGAAGCTTACACAAGCTTGAAGAATACAACTACACCAGCGAAGCGCTGCATTGTTGTCTTTCCCCATCACGTGTGCGGCAAAAACGACAAAATTTTCCACTTTTTAAAAATTTATCTGAGTTTTTAGTTGAGCCTGACCTCTATCATTGAATCTATATATTGATCTTTTTTTTATCTATTTATTTTATCTTTTTCATGTGTTTATTTATGAGATTTACACAGTTTTTAGTCGCAGTACACGGCGAGCAAGGGTTGGTAGTATTGAGTATTGACGCTTTACAACTCTCTGACACTGGGATGAATGGATGCAGCATTCAGCATACATACACACATTACGCATTCACATTTCCTCAGCCCATGCTAAATATTGTGCCTCAGTCATCAAATACGCACACGTACGCACGCACGCACG
>NW_014580528.1:0-467 GCF_000485595.1 Priapulus caudatus
GTAAGCGACAACACTGTTGTAAGCGACACACTGTTGTAAGTGACAACACTGTTGTAAGCTAGCGACAACACTGTTGTAAGCTAGCGACAACACTGTTGTAAGCGACAACACTGTTGTAAGCTAGCGACAACACTGTTGTAAGCTAGTGACAACACTGTTGTAAGCTAGTGACAACACTGTTGTAAGCTAGCGACAACACTGTTGTAAGCGACAACACTATTGTAAGCGACAACACTGTTGTAAGCTAGCGACAACACTGTTGTAAGCGACAACACTGCTGTAAGCTAGCGACAACACTGTTGTAAGCGACAACACGTACAGCGCTAACATTCAACGCTCCGACGCACAATTGAGCAATATGTTCGCGATTTTAATCTCGAATCCTTCTTGAATACGACAGCCATATTAAAAGACTTCAAGACTGAAATACTTTCGTACTGAAAGACCACCCCCTCGTCAATATATAT
>NW_014580528.1:4141-12283 GCF_000485595.1 Priapulus caudatus
GAGAGAGAGAGAGAGAGAGAGAGAGAGAGAGAGAGAGAGAGAGAGAGGGAGGGAGAGAGAGAGAGAGAGACACACAAAGAGAGAACATCACCTCGATCCTCAGCTTTTGCTGGATCAGAGCCGGAAACAAAACATTCGAATGCATAACGTCGAAGAAAAAAAGTCGTCGATGCAAAACCAGTAAAACAAAAACAATGAGGCGTGAGTGCAAAAACAGGAAACCAAAAGAAAAACGCGCTGCAGATATTAAAAAAGGGAACCGAAAAAACTTGAAGGGCAAATGCAAAGACAGCGAAACAACAAACGAGAACAGTTATGCAGAATATGTTAAGCAGAATGTTACAGAATGTTACAGAATGTTACAGAATGTTACAGATGTTACAGAATGTTACAGATTGTTACAGAATGTTACAGATGTTACAGAATGTTGCATTATGTTACAGATGTTACAGGGATATATAATAACGTATCTATTGTAATACAGCGTTTCATCACAGGCGTAGAGGCATAGAGGCAATCGGACACATTAATAGACAATAGGTAGGCAGGTTTGGGACACTGGGGCACGAGAACGGTTGGTAATCACAGAGGCATTGCAAAATACATTAGCAACGTCATTAGAGGCGTGGAGACTCGGACATGAAAAACGTGAACGTCGCAATGCTTCGTCATCGGTCGCGCTCGACCGCAATTTAAAGTCGGTTAAGTAGGTGTGAAAATGGTCAGTTCACGAAGACTTCACAGTTAAAAACCGAGTGGTTTGGTAAGAACGGGGGCGCACTCTGGGGAGCGAACTCTAGGCAGCGCACTGCTCTGGGGAGCGCTCTGGGCCTGCACATTTCGATGGGTATGTTAACATTGTATTGTGTGTATCGTGTCTAGAATAAACGTCAGTTTGTTAGTAAATGCTTGTCTGCCGACTGTTATCTACGCATATATACGTCGACTTGTTCGAACATATTCTCGACATATTCTCGAACATATTCTGCTTAACTGTAACATAATGTAACATCTGTAACATTCTGTAACAATCTGTAACATTCTGTAACATCTGTAACATTCTGTAACAATCTGTAACATCTGTAACATCTGTAACATTCTGTAACATAATGCAACATTCTGTAACATCTGTAACATTCTGTAACATCTGTAACATTCTGTAACATCTGTAACATTCTGTAACATCTGTAACATTCTGTAACATCTGTAACATTCTGTAACATCTGTAACATCTGTAACATTCTGTAACATCTGTAACATCTGTAACATAATGCAACATTCTGTAACATCTGTAACATTCTGTAACATTCTGTAACAATCTGTAACATTCTGTAACATCTGTAACATTCTGTAACATTCTGTAACAATCTGTAACATTCTGTAACATCTGTAACATTCTGTAACAATCTGTAACATCTGTAACATTCTGTAACATTCTGTAACATAATGCAACATTCTGTAACATCTGTAACATTCTGTAACATCTGTAACATTCTGTAACATCTGTAACATCTGTAACATGTATATTTACATATATAATTACATATATTTGTATAAATAATACATATAATTACATATATTCGTATAAATAATACATATAATTACATATATTCATATAAATAATACATATAATTACATATATTCATATAAATAATACATATAATTACATATATTCGTATAAATAATACATATAATTACATATATTCATATAAATAATACATTTAATTACATATATTCCTATAAATAATACATATAATTACATATATAGTTTAGATACAGACCCCCGTACGTAGGCATACATCACCGATGTTGGACTATGGTCAGCACACTTCAGCTGCAGAATTCTAAATCATCTCCCAGAAGGGTTAGATGGGTAGATGAAAGTGGGCGCTGCTCGCATGCTGCTATAGTAGTAGAAGCCTGTAGAGAGAGGCTGACTGAGAGGAGAGAGACACGGGAGGGCAGGCGGTGGTGCGCCGGTGCTCACAGATGAACACTGTACAGTGTAGAGTAGGTACGCATGCTCGTGTGCAGTCATACGCACGCGTACATGTACACATACACGCACACCCACACGCACACACACACACACACACACACACCCACACGCACACGCACGACACACACGACAACAACAGACGTCCACCACACACACACACACACACGCGCGCGCGCACACACACAGACACACACACACACACACACACACACACACACCCCCCCCCTGCCAGGGATGCCACACAGCACATGCATGTCCAGGGCAGGGTGAGGTGGTGGTGGAGTGAGGGTGGACCGCCGAGAGGGTCAGCGTCACACAGCACACGTCTAACGGCCTGCCGGTGCGCGGCGAGCAACGAGTGGATGTTACAGCGCAACACCACACCCACACACGGCACATGGCACACCACACAGCGGCACCACAACCACGCGGGCCACAACACACACACACCACACACAGCACACGCGACACACACGCAGCACACACCACACCAGCACGCACAACCGGGCGCGACACGCACACACCACACACAACACGAGAGCACGCACTTACACACGCAGCACACACACATCCTCCGCACAACGCCACACACCACACACACACACAGCACGACGCACACACCCACACACACACACACACACACACAACACACACACGACGCGGACACACACACCACCACACGCACACACCGCACACACACCACACCAGCTCCACATACACACAGCACACAGCTCCCACCCTTGCGTCATTCCACGCAGCCACTTACCGCGGACAGGCACAGCACGAGCAGGCGCGGCTAGGGGTGGGCCCCACGGGTACGTCACACCCACGGGCCACACACAGCACCACACACTACACACACCACACACACACACACCACACACACACCCACCACACACACACACACACACACACCGGCTCCGGAGCACGTACACATTACACACACGCACGACACACGCAACACACACCACACACGCACACAGCACACACACCACGGCGGCTCCCGAAGTCAGTGCGACGGCACACATCTAACCGCACATATACACAACACAGTCACAACACACCAATATGGCGAACGGTACCACGCACATAACACACATACAGCACTTCACACACACAGACGCGCACATACACACCTCGGGAAGCATAGCACCACACAACACGCGCTCACACACCACACACCCATGGCACAACAACGCAGCATACACACACATACCCACAACACACACGCAAACGACACAACACACACACACCCACGCACGATGACACACACTCGTTTAGCACACCCACACAGCGCACACACACAGAGGCCGGATTAGCACCACACACACACACGAGTGAGGCACACACATATACACACACACACAAACACCCCCACACAGCGCACATACACACACAGTGGCCCAGATACCCACAACACACACACGCAACAACGCGATCGCGCACGCACACACAGAGCCCACACCTTTCACACCACATACACACACACATACACGACAGCTACACACACGCGCACAACCACACCCAGGCGCACAATACACACACATAGCACACACACGCAACACACGCACCACGCACGCCATCGCACGCACGGCACGCACGACGCGCTCACCACACACCACACACACATACACACACACACACGTCTTCGCAGCACAACACCCACACACACACACACACAGGGGCGCACACACACACAGTGCATGGCACGCTGGCCGTTTGCACGTACACCACACAGCACGGACACCACACCACACGAGCATTAGCGCACACACACACACACACAGCACGACGACACGGCGTTGTGTTTCCACACGCAATACACAGCATACACACACACCCACCGCAACGACACGGCACGCGGCACACACAGCACACACCACACCACAATACACCACCGCATTACCACACACACACCACACACGTCCACGCAAAAAACCCACACACGAGCACCACCACCCAACACACGCACCCGGCCCACACACACACACGCAGCACGCACACGCACACGCCACGGAGCTCCCCTGCGGGTCACGGCCCGCGCACGGCACACACGCGCGCACACTACACACACACCGAAGCAGCAGCCACACACCGAACGCACGACGCACACGCACACGCCACGCGCCGCATCACACGCGCCGCACAACACACAACACGCACGACACACCACTCACATACACACACACATCACACCCACCACCCAGCACACACCACACACAGCCCAGCGGCCACGCCCCGCACGGCGGCACGGCGCGACGGCACACACGCGCGCACCCCAAGCACACACAACCACACACAGGGCACACATGCACAGCACACACAGCACACACACACTACACACAGGCACACGTCGAGGTCACACACACACACACACATCATCACACACGTACACACCGACACCCACACACAACAGACCACACACACACACACACGCACACGCACACGGCCGGCACCGCACAGCGGCACAGCGCACACACACATCGCGCGGCGCGCACACGACCACACACACACGAGTCACACCACAGCACACATCAGCACCGCGCAACGCGAACACCGCGCCGCCCGGCGCGACGACACTAACTCCGCCGCACACAACACAGCACGCAACACACACACACGAATTGATATATAAGTAAGCAGAGAGAGAGAGAGAGAGATGCGGGGAGAGAGACGAGAGAGAGAGAGAGAGATAGCGAGAGAGAAAGAGAGGAGATGAGGAGAGAAAGAGGAAGAGAAATGGAGAGAGAGAGAGGCGAGAGAGAGAGAGAGAGAGAGAGCACGCGAGAGAGAGAGACAGACAGACAGACACACAGAAATTGAGAAAGAAATGAAAGAAAAGAAAAAGAGGCGAGAGGCAACGGCAAAGGCGAGAGAGAGGACACACCACACAGAGACAGAAGAAAGAGCGAGAGAGAGAGAGAGTGTGTGTGATTGTGCGTTGGCGTGCGTGCGTGGCGTGCATGTGTGTGTGTGTGGGTGTGTGTGCGTGTGTGTGTGTGTGTGGCGTGCGTGCGTGTGGTGTGTCGTGTGTGCTGTGTCACGCTGTGTGTGTGTGAGAGTGTGTGTGTGAGTGTGTGTGCTGTGTGTGTGTGTTGGTGGTGTTGGTGTGTGTGTGTGTGTGTATGTGTGGTGTGTGTGTGTGTGTGTGTGCGTGTGTGTGTGTGTGTGCGTGCGTGCGTGTGTGCTTGTGTGTGTGTGTCGTGTGTGTGTGAGAGTGTGTGTGTGAGTGTGTGTGGTGTGTGTGTGTGTGCTGTGTGTGTGTGGGTGTGGGTGTGTGTGTGTGTGGTGTTGTGTGTGAGTGTGTGTATTGTGTGTGTGTGCGTGTGTGTGTGCTGTGTGTGGTGTGAGAGTGTGTGTGTGAGTTGTGTGTGTGGTGTGTGTGTGTGTTGTGTGTGTGGGTGTGTGGTGTGTGTGTGTGGGGTGTGTGTGTGTGTGTTGTGTGTGTGTGTGTATGTGTGTGTGTGCGTGTGGTGTGTGTGTGTGTGTGGAGAGTGTGGGAGAGCTGTGACGCACGAGATTAACTGATCGTAGTTGATGTTGCGCCGCACGACAACTACAGGCGTCAGTGTACGTCACCTGCACCAGCAGCATCAGCAGCAGCAGTAGCAGCAGCAGCGGCAGCAGCACCATCAGCAGCAGCAGCAGCAGCATCATCAGCAGCAGTAGCATCAGCAGCAGCATTATCAGCAGCAGCACCACCATCAGAAGCAGCAGCAGCATCATCAGCAGCATCAGTAGCATCATCGTCAGTAGCAGCAGCAGCAGCAGCAGCATCATCATCGTCAGTAGCAGCAGCATCATCATCATCATCATCGTCAGCAGCAGCAGCAGCAGCATCATCGTCATCATCAGCAGCAGCAGCATCAGCAAGCACTAGTCTACTGTATAGCAATCACGCACAGCATCCCCGCGGTCTCTGTACACCAGCACCGCGACACGACTGCTAATCTAAGTAATAGTTACACGGTGACGCAATACGACAACTCGTACGGTCGGGGGCGGTAGCGGGAGAGAGACGGGTGGGGGTGGGGGTGGGGGTGGGGTGTGGGCTGGTACATATCTATTCATTGATTCGATCTTTCTCTACCTGTCTATCTACCTATTTATATGTCTGTCTGTGTGTCTGTCGTCTGTTCGTACTTCCTTCTGTCTGTCTGTCTGTCTTGTATGTTGCTGGTCTGTCTGTTGTCTGCTGTCTGTCTGGCTGTCTGCTTGTCTGGCTGGCTGGCTGACTTCGTCGTCTGTCTGTCTGTCTTGTCTGTCTGTCTGTCTGTCTGTCCTGTCTGTCTGTTGTCTGTCTGTCGTCTGTCTGTCTTCTGTCTGTCTGTCTGTCTGTCCTGTCTAGGGGGGGGGGGGGGGGGCGGGGGGGGGGGGGGGTGTCCTGTGCTAGTCTGTTCTGTCTGTCCTGTCTGTCTGTCTGTCTGCCTGTACTTACAGTCATGTCTAGTCAGTCTTCCGGTACGTCCGTGCGTCTATCTATCTATCCTCTATCTAAGTCTATCTATCTATCTATCTATCTATCTGCCAACATCAAACCAAATGCATCGACACAATAATAGATTATTGTACGCATAATAATATTATCAAAAATTGCGCGATGATGCTATTACAAAATTTTAAGGCTGTAACAATTAAAGAAATTAAAATTGACTAAAAATTTATAATTACGTAAATAATTGTTACGGCTAAACTCGGAAGCTGTTCAATTATAAGCACGATAGTTCCTCCTTCGGGGAAGGGAGGTAGGGCGAAGGGGAGGGAAGAGCGGAGGGTGGCGGGAGAAGAGAAGAGGGGGGAGGTAGAGGAGGGGGGAGGGGAAGGTAGGAAAGCGGAGGGGAAGGTAGGAAAGGGAGGGAAGATAGGGATGACATCCGGCGGGGAGGTAGGGAAAGAGGAGGGGAATAGGAAAGAGGAAGGGAGAAGACGGAGGGGAGGGAGGGGGAGTAGGGCAAAGAGAGAGGAAGGAATGGTAGGGAGAAGGGGAGAAGGTAGATAGGGCGAAGGGGAGGGGGAGGTAGGGAGAAGGTGGGGTAGGGGAGCGGAGGTAGGGAGAAGCGGGAGAGAAAGGGGTAGTCTGGAGAAGGGGTAGGGGGAGGTAGGCAGAAGCGGGTAGGGGGAGGTAGGGAGAAGGTGGAGGTAGAGAGGAGAGGGAGGTAGGGAGAAGGGAAAAGAGGAGGGGAGGGGAAGGAAGAAAGAGCCTGCGCGCTATGCGTTGCAGCGACACGCCGCCGCTATCATCTCCTGCAGCATACAGGCAAACCAAGCAGCAGCGGCAGCAGCAGCGGCAGCAGCAGCGGCGGCGGCGGCGGCGGCGGCGGCGGCGGCGGCCGACGATCGCTCGATATCTCGTTCGCTCGCTCGCTCGCGCGGGAGAGAGTCGAGTTTACGTAACACTGCAAACTGCCGTCGCGTCATTATCACGATCAAAATTAATTAAAGCCAATGAAAACTTGTTTGTATTTCGGTGCGCGCCACTCGCGCTTCGCGCATGCGCACGCGCGCACCCTGCCGGCGAGCAGACGAGNAAGAGAGGGAGAGAAAGAGAGAGAGAGAGAAAGAGCGCGAGAAAGAGAGAGCTAGCGTGAGCGAGAGAAAGACAAAGAGAGCATGCGAAAGAGTATGAGCGAGAGAGAGCATGCGAGAGAGCATGAGAGAGAGCATGCGAGAGAGAGGGCATGCGAGAGAGAGGGCATGCGAGAGAGAGAGGGCATGCGAGAGAGAGAGAGAGAGCGAGGCAGAGGTGGTGGGTGTGTGCGTGTGTGCGTGCGTGCGTGCGTGCGTGCGTGCGTGCGTGCGTGCGTGCGTGCGTACGTGCGTGCGAGCGGGCGTGCGTGTGTGTGAATCAGAGAGAGGCTAGGCTGCTGGGAGTAGTAAGTAATACGCACCCACTCAATCTCATCGTGAATGCGTAATTCTCGTGTGCGTTACTCCCCGACACGCACGCACGCGCCGCTTTCCCACGCAGATTCGGCTTCAGTTGGTAAATACCGCGAGCAGCTAGCATCGCGTGTGTCCATCTATAATAACGTCTGCTGTAAGCTCGCAGACGAATGAGCGTCAGGGACTCACGCGTATATTTCACGGTCAGTAGCTGCTGTGAACCCGACAGCAGCTCGCGATATAGATATATATATATATAT
>NW_014580528.1:13774-15045 GCF_000485595.1 Priapulus caudatus
CAACAGTGTTGTCACTAGCTTACAACAGTGTTGTCGCTAGCTTACAACAGTGTTGTCACTTACAACAGTGTGGTCCTTACAACAGTGTGGTCGCTTACAACAGTGTTGTCGCTTACAACAGTGTTGTCGCTTACAACAGTGTTGTGGCTTACAACAGTGTTGTCGCTTACAACAGTGTTGTCACTAGCTTACAACAGTGTGGTCGCTTACAACAGTGTTGTGGCTTACAACAGTGTTGTCGCTTACAACAGTGTTGTCGCTTACAACAGTGTTGTCGCTTACAATAGTGTGGTCGCTAGCTTACAACAGTGTTGTCGCTAGTTTACAACAATGTTGTCGCTAGCTTACAACAGTGTTTTTGCTTGCTTACAATAGTGTTGTCGCTTACAACAGTGTTGTCGCTTACAACCATGTTGTCGCTTACAACAGTGTTGTCGCTTACAACAGTGTGGTCGCTTACAATAGTGTTGTTGCTTACAATAGTGTTGTCGCTTACAATAGTGTTGTTGTTTACAACAGTGTTGTCGCTTACAACCGTGTTGTCGCTTACAACAGTGTTGTCACTTACAACAGTGTTGTCACTTACAACAGTGTTGTCGCTTACAACAGTGTTGTGGCTTACAGCAGTGTTGTCACTTACAACAGTGTTGTCGCTAGCTTACAGCAGTGTTGTCGCTTACAACAGTGTTGTCGCTAGCTTACAACAGTGTGGTCGCTTACAATAGTGTTGTCGCTTACAACAGTGTTGTGGCTTACAGCAGTGTTGTCGCTTACAACAGTGTTGTGGCTTACAGCAGTGTTGTCGCTTACAACAGTGTTGTCGCTTACAACAGTGTTGTCGCTAGCTTACAACAGTGTTGTTGCTTACAATAGTGTTGTCGCTTACAACAGTGTTGTCGCTTACAACAGTGTTGTCGCTTACAACAGTGTTGTCGCTTACAACAGTGTTGTGGCTTACAACAGTGTTGTCGCTTACAACAGTGTTGTCACTTACAACAGAGTTGTCACTTACAACACTGTTGTCACTTACAACAGTGTTGTCGCTTACAACAGTGTTGTCGCTAGCTTACAACAGCGCAGCAACCTGCTGTGGCGCAATAGGAGATACTGACAAACACTCGCCTAAACGTCCATGCACCCGCCCACCAACACAACACATCGCGTATACGTAATCCCATGCTAATGAGAGTTGCAAGAGTGTGCGCGCTCGCAGTATCAGTATCCTGATTGATATCGATATATATATATATATATATATATATATATATATA
>NW_014580528.1:15779-16805 GCF_000485595.1 Priapulus caudatus
GATGGATGGATGGATGGATGGATGGATGGATGGATGGATGGATGGATGGATGGATGGATGGATATATGTATATATATGTATATGCTATAAGCTTATGAGCTCGTAACTTTGATGGTGGGCTCTGTAACGAGAGTTCTTGCTGCCACTGCGGCTCTGTCCCGAACGATGAGTGAACCATTCAGTGAACTTAATCAGCAGGCTAGAGAGAGAGAGAGAGAAAGAGAGAAATATAGAAGGAGAGCGCGATAGAGAGAGAACGAGAGAGAAAGAAAGAAACAAATCAAGAGAGAGAAAGGCGGAGCTAGCGAGGACAACGGACGAGCGACTGCTGTCTCGATCAGGTTGACAACCAAGGTTGTCAACAGGATGGTCGCAGGCAGACAGTATCACCGCAAAACTCCCAACTTTCACCACCGTCTGGTGACCCCACCACCGTCTGGTGACACCGCCACCGTCTGGTGACACCAGCCACCTTCTGGTGACACCCACCACCGTCTGGTGACACCCACCACCGTCTGGTGACACCGCCACCGTCTGGTGACACCGCCACCGTCTGGTGACACCCGCCACCGTCTGGTGACACCGCCATCGTCTGGTGACACCACCACCGCCTGGTGACACCCATCATCGTCTGGTGACACCCCCACCATCTGGTGACACCCACCACCGTCTGGTGACACCACCACCGCCTGGTGACACCCACCACCGTCTGGTACACATACACCCAGCACATACACCCATCACACATACATATAATATACACAGCACATACACATACACACAGCACATACACCAGCACATACACCCATACACATACACATATACACAGCACATACACATACATACAGCACATACACCCATACACATACACATAGACATATACACATACACCCATCACACATACACATATACACAGCACATGGGCTAAGGCGGATGTACGGTACAGCAGGACACCGGTTGTGACACTTACCATTACGGTTGTGTATTGCTAGTCGGGACGTCCCTCGTAGCTCCTTCTTTTCCGAC
>NW_014580528.1:18151-18598 GCF_000485595.1 Priapulus caudatus
ATACACAGCACATACACATACACACAGCACATACACATACACACAGCACATACACACATACACAGCACATACACATACACACAGCACATACACATACACATATACACAGCACATACACATACACACAGCACATACACATATACACAGCACATACACATACACACAGCTACACATACACACAGCTACACATACACATACACACAGCACATACACACATACACAGCACATACACATACACACAGCACATACACATACACACAGCACATACACACATACACAGCACATACACATACACACA
Source organism: Priapulus caudatus (assembly GCF_000485595.1). Taxonomy (NCBI): domain Eukaryota; kingdom Metazoa; phylum Priapulida; class Priapulimorpha; order Priapulimorphida; family Priapulidae; genus Priapulus; species Priapulus caudatus. Next base: position 18,450 of record NW_014580528.1, read on the forward strand.
GTCACATACACACAGCACATACACCCATCACACATACACATATACACAGCACACATACACATACACACAGTCACATACACATACACATACACACAGCACATACACCCATCACACATACACATATACACAGCACACATACACATACACAC
>NW_014580528.1:20319-20634 GCF_000485595.1 Priapulus caudatus
AAGAAGGAGAAGAAGGAGAAGAAGGAGGAGGAGGTGGAGAAAGAGGAGAAGGCGGAGGAGGGGGAGGAGAAGAAAGAGGGGGAGACGGAGGAGGAGGAGGAGGAACAGGCGGGCAAGGCGGATGAAGAGGAGGAGAAGGGGGAGGAGGTAGAGGAGGTGGTGGCGGAAGAGGAGGTGAAAGCGGAGGAAGAGGAGAAGGCGGATAAAGAGGAGGAAACGGAGGGAATCGAGGAGGTGGTGGCGGAGGAGGAGGAGAAAGCGGAGGAAGAGGAGAAGGCGGAGGAAGGGAGGAAAAGGAGGAAGAAGAAGAAGAAA
>NW_014580529.1:0-1693 GCF_000485595.1 Priapulus caudatus
ATCATCACGAGAGCCATTTCCAGTGATGCCCTCACCAGCGGCTTCTCCTTGTTGGCTACTAACACCACGCTTTCAAAAGAAGATTGTTGACTCCAGAACGCCTTCAGCTCGGCCTCGAAAAATTCTTTGCTCTTGTTCTGGTGTTCGGGATGTTTGTTCTTGAGGTGTAGGGCGAGTTTAGATGGAGCCAGGCTCTCGTTTGAAAATACCAGGCGAAAATACCGTCGTTGACCGTTCCTAAATCTCATTCACCCCCATTCACCCTATCTTCCCCATTCACCCCAATCCAAATTTCATTCACCCTAGGGTGCACCGTTCACCCCGGTTGAATAGCACTGATCTAGACTATAACGTAAGCATATTGCAGCCACTGGAAAAGCGAATGCTTTAGGAATACCGGCACTATACTAATTACTATTATTTGCTCTAACAAACAATACAACGCTTACACATGTGTGCCGCATGAAGGTTGTTTTGTTTGTCAACATGCATAAAGACCTCGAATTCGAAACAAGATATGCTCTATGCTCTATGCTCTATGCTCTATGCAGAGGGCTATGCTATTATGGATCGACTCTGCTCTTCTATATATACATGCTTCAACTATTATGTCATCATCGAAAACATCAGACGATCGGGGGTACTAAGATGCATACGGCTGCTGCTGCTCTGGCAGCACATAGGCTGCTGCTGCTAACGCCGCGGCGGCGGGGGGGGGGTTGCCAGATAACATCTAGTGGAAATTCTCAGTGTAAACAAACATCAATCAACGGGCTTAGCCAATCAACGTCGGGGGTTCTAAGATGGCTACGCTAATTTCAATCGCACGTCACGATTCCAGGTAGACTGGTACGGACCTTAACTCGGCCAAGTATCTTTCGCTACACTAAAGTTATAGTTAGTGCAGCGTGTGGAACTCGCCACCGCGGAGCAGTCTAAGCTGAATCGCCGATCCTTGTGTGGAAAAATACCTTGAAAATCCCTCGAAGAGGGCCTCGCCGCGCCATCTATGGGACACCATCTGTACGAGAATAAATTCAGGGCATGAAACGGAAGAAATGCAAACTCGCTTTTCTACAGGAAAAGCAAGCGCGCCGACCAGCAAACAAGCAATTCCCAGCATTTGGATTTATTCTCGACCTACGTGCATAGTCGAAAGGCTTGTGGAATCGCCACAACTCCTCAATTGACCGATTATACGGCTTTATCCTATACCCAAAGGGCACTGGCGGAATTTTTCTATATAGGGCAGCGAATAAGATTTATTGTCACCGCTGCGCGGCGTTTGCGCGCTTTGCGCGGATATCCAGGCTGCAGATCGTCAAGGAATGATGCAAAAACCCTAACCCTAACCCTAACCAGTAACCCTAACCCTAACCCTAACCCTAACCAGTAACCCTAACCCTAACCCTAACCAGTAACCTTAACTCTAACCCTAACCTTAACACACTTCGTGATACCTAAGGTTATACTTTATGACTTGGGGTTAGGGTTAGGGTTTTTGCATCATTCCTTGATATACGGAAAGTCTGTGCATCAGTTGATGATACACAGAAATCTGTGCATCACTTCGTGATACCTAAGGTGCCTAAAGTGGATTTGCGCCCTGATAGGGTCTATCCGTCTATGTCCCCCAGGTTACTGCCGGAACGTACCCTGGGTACGGGTAGGTATACCGGAACGTACCCTGGTC
>NW_014580529.1:4373-8390 GCF_000485595.1 Priapulus caudatus
ATGTATGTATGTATGTATGTATGCATGTATGTATGTATGTATGTATGTATGTATGTATTATATATATTATTTATGTGGCGGTGCGTCAGGATGTGTCAGTACGCTTTAAAAGGCATTTGGGTGCAGCAATAGATTATTCTAGATATATAGATATTTATCCCTTACTTCCCTAAAGCATAGAAATAGTATACACGACTCTTAAAACACACAAATAATCTCGAACGTATACTTTACTATTTACTAATCTCGCTAGACGTCACAGCAACGCGATAAGACCAAGCAAATGCGTGGACCAGAGCTCTTGATAGTATAAGGAGCTTCCGCCTAGCAACCAGCACGAGAAGCATGCATAGCTGATATATTTTATCGTCGGTCTTTTTTTTTCTTGTTTAATTAGCCGATAGACGTTCCTCGATCGTTGATACTGATATCAAAGTGGCTCATGTCTAAGGCAGGGATGATGTCATGTATGTTAAATTTCGGATCTTAAGGCTTTACCTGTTACGGTAGTGTAGTATCGGATCAAATAAGAATCGCCAAACATAACTACATTCTTATCATGCATATCAACACAGTCATTAAGAACATAGTTTCTACACACGGCGAATGATCCCGTAAGATTTTTTATACATGTTTAATAAGCCGTGGTGTTTATGGTAACACTGAAAAATCGTCGCTCATAGCTGATCATATCTTAATGCACTCATATCTTAATGCACTCACTTATATAACTCACTTAATGCACTCACTCATCTTATCACTTAATGCACTCATATCTTTATAAATATACATATTGACTCAGTATGCTGTGCATGGACCATCGGGTTTGTGAGCGAGCGGTTTTGAGCTATGTCGTACGCTGCTGTCCACCCGTCCATCCATCCATCCATCCGTCCATCCATTCATCCATCCATCTATCCATTCATCCATCCATCCATCCATCCATCCATCCATCCATCCATCCATCCATCCATCTATCCATCCATCCATCCATCCATCCATCATTCATCCATCAATCCATCAATCAATCAATCCATCCATCCATCCATCCATCCATCCATCCATCCATCCATCCATCCATCCATCCATCCATCCATCCATCCATCCTATCCATCCATCCATCCATCCATCCATCCATCCATCCATCCATCCATCCATCCATCCATCCATCCATCCATCCATCCATCCATCCATTTATCCATACATCCATCCATCCATCTATCCATCCATCCATTTATCCATACATCCATTCATTAATCCATCCACTCGTCATAAGCATAATTTATTAATACATTATTTTAGTACGTATACAGGTCTGATTATATTGCAGAAGACCAACATGACTGGAACAACTATGCACAAAACCGAATAAAGGACACTCTAAGTCGCGTTCCAAACGAAAATGTTGCCAAAAACATCATTGTTTTTCTCGGAGATGGTACGTGAGTTAGTATATACGTGATGCGCTTACTTGCGCTTGCCTGTGCGCGTATATGCGCATGTGCCTGGATGTGCGTATAACAAGAATGATGATGATGATGATGATGATGATGATGATGATGATGATGATCATCATCATCATAATAATAATGATGATATGACAATAATAATAATATTAATATTGTTATTATTATTAATAATAGTAATGATAATAATAATAATATCAATAACAATAATAATGTTGTTGTTGTTGTTGATAATGATGATGATGATGATGATGATAATGATTTAATAATAATAATTATAATAATACTAATAATAATAATAATAATAATAATAACAATAAGATATATATAAGTGTTATATTGCCACCAAATACAGGTATGGGACTACCAAGTGTTGCGGCTGGCCGTATACTTAAAGGTCAGTTGAATGGTCAAACCGGCGAAGAGGAAGTGCTTAGCTTTGAGCAATTCGCTTACACGGGTCTTGCAAAGGTAAATATGTGTGCATGTGGTTGTGTGTGTGCGCGCAGATGTGTGAGCATAAAGTAAGAGTCACTGCTCACGACAGTTTTTACGATATTTGTCTAGTAGCATATGCGATTGACTATGTAGAATGTTTGAATAGATTAGTTACGAACGGCAACATCTTTGCCTGATCGTGGTCATGTTTGCAGACGTACACCGTGGATAGGATGGTAGCAGATTCAGCTGGAACGGCAACGGCTTACCACTGCGGCGTGAAGTCGAACTTTGAGACAATAGGGGTGGACAGCAGTGCCGTCTTTAATGATTGCAACTCATCATTTGGGGCCGAATTGGATTGCATTGTTCAGGTTATAATTATTATTTACTATTACTACTGCGAGTACTTACTAAGAGTCTGCTGCGCAGATCAACAAATTTCCCTTCTTACCACTAGTGGGCGCAGGCGGAGGGTAAGTCGACGGGCTTCGTAACGACGGCGAGGGTGACACACGCCAGTCCGGGGCCGCTGTACGCTCACTCCGCATCGCGCTACTGGGAGAGCGACTACGACAAACCGAGCAACGCCAGCGCCTGCAAGGACATAGCCGCACAGCTGATCCAAAACACACCGGGCAGGAATATACAGGTGAGAGGATGACGCGGATGATGATGGTGAAGGTGACGGTGACGACACCATTATGCGGATGACAATGACAATGATGATAAGGAGGATGTTGTTGTTGTTGTTGTTGTTGTTGTTGTTGTTGTTGTTGTTGTTGTTGTTGTTGTTGTTTTTGTTGTTGTTTTTGTTGTTGTTTTTGTTGTTGTTTTTGTTGTTGTTGTTGTTGTTGTTGATGATGATGACGACATGATGATGATTATGATGATGGTGATGATTACGATAATGATGATGACGGTAATCGCGGTATTCGTGACGATGAATGGCTGTCGCAATGATGTCAATGATGCAGGCCATGGTAAAAACAGTGATAGTGATGTTAACAGGAGTCTATCAATATATATTTATTGATAGACTCCTGATGTTAACGATAACGAGAATAAGCACAATTAAAACGCCGAAGACGGTGTAGGCGGCGGGGTCGGAACATGAAACCACAGATAGCATGAATTCGTTGCGTTCCAAGGTTATCCTTGGCGGTGGTCGGCGGGGATTCCTCCCTAACACGACATCTGATCCCGAGTACCCGGACAAGACCGGTCGACGCCAAGATGGCCACGATCTTATAAATGACTGGTTGGAGGGAAAATCCGCCGAAAGGGCGCACTACGTGTGGGAAAAAGCAGCCTTCGATGCAGTGAATCCAGACAAAACGGACTACCTCCTTGGTGTGTGACGTGCGCCATCACTAATGCAACAGAACATTTAGTTTTTCCATGGTTGCTATAATTTTTGGCCGGTTGTTTAACGTGCAGTGTGTGAATAAAATTTAATAATTTTTTTTAGTAAATTTGTTAGCGAAATGTTTTCATAATATTTACTCCTGAACGCCTGCGTACATATACAAACACATATTCACATGTATATGTATATAAATCAAATTCATTAATTATTCAATAAAAATAAATAAACAAGTTAATTAATCAAAATAAATGAACAAATTAATTAAGTAATGAAAAAATATCGATGTAATTGACAATAATTAAACATGTGTTGCGTGTTGATAGGACTCTTTGAAGACAGTCACATGAGATACGAGTTGGAGAGAAACACCGGAACGAACTACAGCGAGCCGAGTCTGGCAGAGATGACAACCAAGGCCATCAAGATCTTGCAGAAAAATCCCAATGGCTTTTATTTATTCGTTGAAAGTATGTGTTGATTGTAATACCTTCTAGGTCATGTCAGAGAAAAAAAAGAAGCGAGAGAGATGGGAATGAGGCGAGAGAGGGGGAGAAAGACGGAGAAGAATTTGCTCATCTATCTATCTATCTATCTATCTATCTATCTATCTATCTATCTATCTATCTATCTATCTATCTATCTATCTATCTATCTATCTATCTATCTATCTATCTATCTATCTATCTATATATATATCTATCTATCTATCTATCTATTGATTTATCTATCTACCTACCTATCTAT
>NW_014580529.1:9161-16477 GCF_000485595.1 Priapulus caudatus
GCAGACAGACAGACAGACAGACAGACAGGCAGACAGACAGGCAGACAGACAGACAGACAGACAGACAGGCAGACAGACAGACAAAGCAAGCGAGGGGCACAGTAAGAGAGATAGAGAGAAAGAGTGGACGAGAGAGAGAGAGAGAGAGAGAGAGAGAGAGAGAGAGAGAGAGAACGAGGACGAAAGCGAGAGGAGGCGAGAAAAGGGAATGGGAGAGGATGGGAGCGCACGTGATCCTTGTTTAACATCTCATTGCGGTAGACGTTCTCGCAGGTTCTGCCGAAGTGAATTCGGATAGGGACGGTCTACCCTACACGATTCTCACATACGGAAACGGACCCGGATACACGGCGAACTACTCCACACCGTACGGCCGCGAGGATATTACAAACGTCGCTATTGGTTAGTGGAGCATATAGCAGTAACAGTAGCGGTGACCGTGGCCTTGGCAGTGGCAGTGGCAGTATCAGTGTCCGTGTCAGTATCTGTATCAGTATCAGTATCAGTATCAGTGTCAGTGGCAGCATCAGTAGCCGCACCAGTAGCAGTGGCAGCATCAGAATCAGCACCAGTAGCAGTGACAGCAATAGTAGGCTAGCAGCGCGCCTCGTGCATCGCATACAAATGTCTTCGTGATATTTTCTGCAGATGCCAATGACTACACGCAGGCGTCCGCCGTACCACTGACGGACGCAACACACGGGGGAGAGGACGTGGCCGTGTACGCTACCGGACCCATGGCGCATCTGCTGCATGGTACCTTCGAACAAAACCTGATTGCTCACGTGCTCGGTTACGCAGCGTGCATAGGTAGGGTGTTTTGGGGACCGGTTAGGGGCGTTCCGGTGATAAAATTATTGGTGCTATATATCACACTACGAATTATAATTTAGATAACTGTTCGATCAGTGTGTTAACAACCGTCATCTGTCTCCTTTTCTCTTTCTATCTCTTTCTCTCTCTCTCGCCCTCGGTCTCGCTCACTGTCCGTCTTTATCGCAGGCTCTTATCGATTGTGCTAGTAAAAGTAGCACATTATGCTACAAGCAGTGCTCGTTTTTTGTCCCAATTATGGTCAAATTATGCTCGTTTTTAAAAATTATGCTCGTTTTTTAAAGATTATGCTATTCACAAGAAACACAAGAAAAATATAAATCATATGCTTTATTGTTAACGAAAGCAAGTTAATTCTAGCTTTGAAATGATCCCTTCTTTCTCCTGAACTGGTCTGGACTGCTCTAAACACAACACAAAACTATATTGATGACTCAGTCAGTTTCCTCAAAATGCACCATGCTTATTCGCATTTTATTTCGTTCTCCTAATATCCGCTTAGCACTTGCTGCATTGCAGCATTACACTTGCTTGTGAGTAATCTGGCAGTGCATTATCTTGCTGGTCATTGAACGAAGCCGAGAGTATAGAGAAAACTCTCTCTGCAGCAGCAGAAGATGGTGGGACCAGCAGCACTTTCTTAACTGCAGAGGACCAATTAGGAAGTTGCTCTGCGTGGAGCTTCCACGATTCCACTTTCTTTTCTTCGCAAGGCTCCCCCTACCTAGCCTAGACAAGGGCCTGGACTACTAGCGGAATGAACATAGGCTGAACAAAGCTTGAAAAAAATCAATATTAGAAATAAAACAAGTCATGACTATAGTAATGTGCTCTGAAAATAATAAAAATATGCCGATTATATTAGCAGTGCTACTTCTATAAAAAGTGCAAAAAATGTGCCCGTTTTCCCAAATTATGCCAAAAAATGTGCTAGCACAATCGATAAGAGCCTACTTTATCGCATATTCTCTCACATGCACACTTGTTTCTTACTTCTTATCTCGTCCTCATTCCTCTTATATACTATTCACATGAGCATGTAGAAATGAAATCACCCGTGTTTCAGGCCAAAATAAAGATCACTGTATGACAACAGTGGAGCCGACTACCGTCGACAATCGTAGCTGGTCACTGCGTCCATCCATGCTAACCACAATGGTCATCCTGATCACCGTGTATCGTACGATCATTGTCTGACAACAGACGCACGACGATAGATTTGGACATGTTACTATGACACAGGGTGATCGATAATATGTTAATCGTGTGCATTATTAGACAAACTGTGATAGGTAAACTTCTATATGTACGTTAGTAGACAGTCGATGACACACACGGGCGCGCGCACGCACGCACGCACGCACGCACGCACACACACACACACACACACACAAGTCTTTCAGTTCCCCCTTCCTCTCTACATTGCGTACGATACTGCGTCAGGAAGCTGTTTTATTTTGTTCGAGATAACGATGTACCGCTATCAGTGGCTGTGCTGTGTGTGGACTAGGCAGTCATTGGCTGTTGCTAATAACTAGTTGTAGCAAACATCGTGCATGCATATAGCTAAGCTGAATCATAGATATGATAATTATAAAGATATAATAATACATATATTATTACAATCACTATAATGGCAGCCCAACGATTTGTTGTTGTAATAAAGGACCAAGCAAATAATAAGCTTTCATAAACTATATATATAGTTATATAACATCATGATATTTTATAAATAATAGTAAATAAAACAGATCAGGTTTAAAACATTAATTGCAAGATAATTTGATTTCTGTTACCAGCTATGGTTATGTTAGTGTCTTTGCCTAGCTCTAGTACTATAGCTTTTGTTTTCACGGGCATGTGCACCACTTCACCAAGATAGAGGAAGGCGGCCATCTTGGATTCCAAGATGGCCGCTATGTAAAAACCTATAACTGCCAATGTCCCAGCTTCTAGGCCACTTAGGAGGGCAAACTTGGTGTTTAAACATACATTTTCTGGGGTGAGGAATGCAATTATATCATTTAGAATATCATGAGATAAATATTTGAGGTACGATTCTAAGACAACTACCCCCTGGACAATTACCCACCGGACAATTACCCCCCGGACAATTACCCACCAGGACAATTACCCACCCGGACGATTACCCACCCGGACAATTACCCACCAGGACAATTACCCACCAGGACAATTACCCTACAGCACAATTACCCCCCGGACAATTACTCACCAGGACAATTACCCACCAGGACAATTACCCACCAAGACAATTACCCACCTAACCTTCCAATAAGGGAAAAATTCCCCCTTCCGTAAATTTTTGTCCGCTGCAATACATATTATATTAGTCGGAGAAGAGAGAAATGCCTACGCGGCCATGGTTTCAGAGAAACAAGCCGCGGTCGATAATTGGACGGGTGGGGGAGCGCCCCTACGCCCTCCTATAATGACGGAAAGGTGTTTGATCCGGCCAAGATGATCGCTTGCTCTTGGCCATGTACGTTATTTATGTAACTGTTGTGGCCGGTGTGTGCCAGAGTCGTAAATCGCGGGATGGGATGCACCCCCCTGCTCTTGAAGGAGGGGGATGGCCTGTACACAATATCCCCCTGAGATTTAAAACCACCAGACCGACAAACAACAATAATAGCCAGTATGGGTTGCAAAACAATATCAAAAACACGTGAAATTGTGAGAAATGCATTCTTACGGCTGTGTGTTTAATAAGCCATGTCTTATACTATAGGTAACCTAACTGTGTACGCTCATGAAACCGTAAAAAGTCATGAAAAGTGTTTGAATCCTAACTTGTAGGTTGAGTTCTAGGGTTGAGATAGTGTATCATCAGCATAAGAATGATAGCACACAGTAATGCCGTCAGATGCAAGGAAAATTTGGCTAAAAGTATTTCAAAATTTTACATGGCTCTACGGCACCGTGCAAACGTAACGCGTTTGTCGAATTTGGCACCGGCCAATGTGCCGTGCATGTATGTATGCCATGTATAGAATTATGTACGTGGTGTGTTTGTCGTTTGTTGTGTAGTGTGTGTGCATGTCTGGGCATTGTGTGTGCATGTGTGTGCATGTGTGTGTGTGTGTGTGTGGTGTGTGTGTGTGCTGGTGTGTGGTGTGCTGTGTGTGTGTTGTGTGTGTGTGTGTGTATGTTCGTGCGTGCGCGATCTCGCTCGTGGGCTTGTGCTCGTGCTAGTATGTGATGGCTATCGCCGACCATCCCCCCACTCCTCGGTACGGATTTACGCCCCGGATGTTATTCATTGTATTAAGCGACCCAAAAAATGTCTAGACATGTACGTGTGCATTGGTGGCTGCGCTTCGCTCCTGCTGCTGATGCGCAGGTGAAGGCCGATACTTGCCGATATGAACTTCAAAATCGGGTATCGGAAAATGTCGCAAATAAGTCAAAATATCGGCAGTATCAGCAAATGTTGAAGTTGAAATTATGAAATCATGAAGTTGGTCTGTTAAATGAATCATCATTACTGTACGGTGTGTGTGGGGGGGGGCTAGGGTAATCGTCCGAGAGTGGGGGTAATTGTCCTGGTGGGTAATTGTCCGGGTGGGTAATTGTCTTGGTGGGTAATTGTCCAGGTGGGTAATTGTCCGGGGGGTAGTTGTCCTAGTGGGTAAATTGTCCTGGTGGGTAATTGTCCGGGGGGTAATTGTCCGGTGGGTAATTGTCTAGTGGGTAGTTGTTCGGATACGTGAGGGACTCCAGAACATGAGATAATTGAAAATTACAAGATTAGTTGTGATTAAGGTACATCGTGCGAGTGTTGTGTCATTTGAATGTAGGATCTTGAAAAGGTCGAGAGAGAGACGATCAAAATGTTGACTTCCTATAGTATTTTAGGATACCGCGCGGTAATATTCCGCACCCATTTGTCAAAAATACTTATTCCTGCATTATTATACATAATTTCAGGAGTCGATCAATTGATAGACTTCTGATAATTTATATATGATACATGTATGAAGTCTAGGCCCTACACATGGGAAAACTGTTATGTCACATGTATTTACATCTTTCTGATACACAGGGCATAGATAGCGGGGGGGGGGGATATATCCCAGACTATTTTACAGACAATAAATACTGAACGTTTATTTACAAATTCGTCATCGCTATTCATACTCTCCTAATGTATTCAAATGGAATCACATGGAATGGACATACATCTACTGTAAACTGCCTGCAACTCGTTCCAAGAATGACATTATTTTACTGAAACTCAGACGGTTAATTTTTGACGCATTCCCCATATAGGATGAATTAGAATAGACCGATTGAGAGTTGGGATATTAAATTTTCACGGGGATTGAATGAGAAAAATGCAATTTCATCCCTTTTTTTTGGTGGGGGGGGGGCGGTTGCTGAGACCCGACCGAAAGTATATTCCCGGTTTTGTATAAGGGGTGAAAATATGCACTTTTTGGTTCAAATCTGGTTGTTTTTCTCATATATTTTGCACAGTTTTAGCGTTCTCAGTAAAATATACGTTTTATCAAAATTTCAGGGGGAGATGATTCCAGTGCTGTAGTTGTCAGTGGCGGATCCGGGGGGCACAGGGGGCGGTCGCCCCCTAGAATTTCCAGGGCAAGGGTATTTTAGCCTAAGTAAGTCTGCACTGGTAACCCAGTGTGGACATGTTCATATAGCACACATTTAGTAGTAAGTATTTTAGTTTTTGGTGTCTCCAAAGATAAAAATACTTAACTCAACCGTGATATTATTGTGATGAAGATTGTTTAATAATGCTGCCTCAGACACAGGCGTTTGGAGCGTTTCAATAAAATAGAATGCTAAATAAATACGAAATCTATTTACTACCAAATTCTTAATATTTCTCTACTCTCTTTTGCCTATTATTGCCGACAATTTCCTGTAAATGCCGTGCAAATGCTCCTCTGCAACACACATGCATGTACACCGCACGCACGCTGCCGCACACTGACACATATATATACCGGACCTCCCCCCCCCTAAACAGGAGGGCGACACCCCCCTGATGGAGGAAAACCCTTATATATTATGATAAATTAAGATGTCCAAAATTGATTGCTTTTAGATTGCAACTTTTTAACAATTCCACACAGTGGGAGGGTGACACACCTTCCAACACCCTACCCCCTCGGGCGCTTCGTGCCCTTGAGCTCGCATGATTCCCCCCCCATAGAATTCACTTCTGGATCCGCCACTGGTTGTGAGGGGGTGCGTGTTATTAAACCTCTAAAATCCAAATAAAAATATATCCCTAAAATTCACAAATATTGCACTTACAATTGAAATTTTTTTTCAATTCCCTCAAAAACGGCCATCTTGAAGGTTCTAAATTGCTAAGATCTTTTTATTTTTATATTAATTTTAATTTTAATTTTAATTTTAATTTAGATTTTTTTAGTAATTTTTATTTAGATTTAGACTTAGTAGTGGGGCGGATATGTGACATTTTTCACTTAAAGTGTGCACTTCTGGAAAGAAGCATGAAAATTTGCTCTAGGGGGGTTTTGAGTATGGTGATTTCAAAAATTGCGGGAAACACGATGTCACTCCAATGGTTCCCGCCAAAAAATTAAAAATTAAAAATGGCCACCAGAAAACGTGTTTTTGCCCATAAATCAGCTGTAATTGCCCCGATTACCATGATCTTGGCGTCTATACCTATGTTTTTGAAGTCAAGAATGCAATAAAACACATGTCAAATATCATAAGATATAATCTTCCCGCCAAAAAGTTGAAAATGCAAAATGGCCACCACAAAACACAGTTTTGCACATAAATTAGCTGTAAGNATATATATATATCCTACATCATATATATTTTGTGAAATCAGGCCTGCGCTTGTCTAATCTATATAAATAATTGCTCCGTCGTACTTTCTCAAATAGCTTAGGAGTTTGGTTCGTGAATGGCAAAAAAGCATAGATAGACGAGTTCTGATTCACTGTTATAACGAGTCTTTTATTTTATACCCATACATAATCCCACACCGTATAACACTTCTGAGTGTAGTAGAGTTGAAACGGTTGAGTTATAAATCTTCAGTAATGAAGGATGAATCGTTCCCACCATCTCTTATATTCTCAATCTCTCTCTCTCCCTCTCTCTCCTCTCTTCCCCATCTTTTCTTCCACCGTCTTTTAAGTATGCCCTTTCTCATTCATTCTCTTTCTTTCATGCACTGCCTTCTTTCTCTCGTCCCTACGCCTTCTCTCATATATTCTATTATCTCATTTCAACCATCTAGGCGATGCCGATGAACGCTTTCTCAATAACTCTCCATATAATTGCTAACATATGTCCCGAACTAATAATTATATGATCCTAACACTATTACGAGTAACGCTACCTTCTTTGTTACATTTCTTATACAAATCCATGTGCGTAAAGTTACTTTCTAGTTCCTATAGATCCTAGTTCTTTATTTTTCACAAAGATGAATCGCAAAAATAAGTAAG